>NC_060193.1:47248245-47345745 GCF_021184085.1 Oncorhynchus gorbuscha
AGATTTTCATTAACATTTACTGAGGTCATGAATTGTATCTCTCCATTGTAAATTATAATTGATGACTGTATTTGCCTGTAATACTATATATGCCTGTATCTCCTCACCATAACTGAGCTGTGGGGAGTTCACTCTCTCTGTTACTCTCCTCTACTCTGCCCTCAGGATAAACGGGCACCTGGTGGCCTTGAAGGTGATCCGGATGAAGACTGAAGAAGGCGTACCATTCACTGCCATCCGGGAGGGTGAGAGCTTTTCCAGGAGGCACATGCTGTGCATGCAAAACAGGATTGATCCTTTCGATGTCTCAGAGTACCCCCCCGGAAGATGAACTGAAGTCAAGTCATGTTAGCATTAGCATGTTTCGGAGAATTGCATGTGCTTATCATATTCCATTCCCACTGTAAACAAAGGGAATTGGTCTTAGCTCTGTGTCTGTCTGTCCAGCTTCCCTCCTGAAAGGCCTGAAACATGCCAACATTGTCCTGCTCCATGACATCATCCACACCAAAGAGGCACTCACATTTGTCTTTGAGTACGTACAAACAGACCTGGCTGAGTATATGACGCAGCACCCAGGGGGCCTGCATTCCTACAATGTCAGGGTAAGTTCAATATTTCGAGAAACATAACCTCAACAAATACCATACCTTTTCCCTCTCACCCGAAAATCTGTCCTCTTGTGTTTTCAATTGTTTTAATTGTTCACCGTTGACCATACTCTTCCTGCATGTCTGTCTGTGTGCCTGTCTGTATGTGTGTCCATCAGATCTTCATGTTCCAGCTACTGCGGGGTCTGTCCTACATCCACGGTCGGAGGATCCTGCACCGGGACCTCAAACCCCAGAACCTGCTCATCAGCTACCTGGGGGAGCTCAAACTGGCTGACTTCGGTAAACCCAAACCCCTAGCTTAATGTCCACATTCCGGTTCAACTCTAATCCTAGTCTGAACCACAACCCTAATCCTAGCTTCGTGTCCAGATCCCAGTTCAACCCTAACCCACAACCTCCTAACCCTAGCCAACCCCTCCACACCCTCTGAAGTTCCTGCTAGTCCATTGTCCAGCTATCCCCTGAAGAAACCTATGGTGGCACTCATTCTTGAAAGCGTACAGTCCCCAAACGAACCCACATATGTAACGTTAGCTCCACATGGTGAAGCCCTGTGAATAACTCTCTCTGTATAATGTGTCATTTGGTCATGTATACAGGTGGTGTTATGTCTATGTTATATGTGCTATTGTATTCATGTTATAACTATATGGTTCCGTCTGTATCCACTAGGGCTGGCCCGGTCCAAGTCCATCCCGTGCCAGACCTATTCGTCTGAGGTGGTCACTCTGTGGTACCGGCCTCCTGATGTCCTCCTGGGTTCCACTGATTACTCCACTGCTCTGGACATCTGGTGAGTGGACTGGACATAGTTGGACATATCTGGACAGGGACTGAACATCCTCCATAACCAACCACCCTGCAGGCATGGTTGCAATAACGTCATTTCAGTCAGCTTTTTCCCACTGGGCAGACAGATCTGAACCCACCAGCACTGGACCAGAATAACACCAGAATAACACTGGACCACACTGTTCTAGAGATGATATAACTACTTAGACCACTGTGTCATGGTGTTATCTAGACAACTGGGCGCTTGGGGGAAAACCCGTGGTTAAATCATGACTTCAGTGGTCGGAAGGTCAGAGCTTAGAAAGATGCTCGAGTTTCCGACTTGGAGTTCCGGGTTGGATGACCGTTCAAAATGATTTTACCTAGTCGGAGCTGTTTTTTCCCCCGAGTTCCCGGTTGTCTTGAACGCACTGAAGGCTGAGATTTCCTAGTTCCCAGTTGTTTTGAGCGCGGCATCAGTGATGTTGTTAGAGTAGCTGTCATTAGTGTTGCCATTAGTACTCTCCTACAGAGTGAGTTACGTCAGGTTGGCTCAGAGAATGTTGCGTGTTCAGAAGAGTTTAAACTCTTGGCCTTCGTCTAACGATGTTTTGGTGCCATACTGAAAATCAAACGTTTAGAGTTTCTCTCCTAAGCAAAATATTATATCCCCCCCAGAGTTAAAGGAATTTTGTACTAATGAACAGCATAAGCGTTGGTATAAACCATCCTGTGCATTAATGTTAATGATATCTGGGCAGGTTTCTATTGGACCTTTTCCAAATAGAAGAGGTTGGGACCACGTGTTGTTTAAGGACTTTGAATACAAAGAGAAATGTAGCAACAGGGGAGTATTTTAACAGCAATAATCAAATGGGTTGGCCATAACCTAGGTGTTTGCTTTCGTGTTGTATATTTTGGAGGGTTTTAATATTTTACCAAGGATACGTTTTTGAATCCATCCCATTTTTCCACGCTATCTTTTGCCCTCGATGAGTAGACTGCTTAGGATACAAAACCTACCCTTGTTTTTTTACCAAAGTAGTTCACTTATTGTGCCGATTATGAGGTGCTGAAGAATGATGTCCCGTCCTTCTCTCTCTTTTCACTGATTTCTTAAATGACTTCTCTCAATCCTGTGTTGTCTTCCAGGGGAGCTGGATGCATCTTCATTGAGATGCTCCAGGGAACGCCAGCCTTTCCAGGGGTGGCAGACGTCTTTGAGCAGCTGCAGAAAATATGGGCTGTGAGTAGGATCACTCTATTCAATGGCATCGTCCTCTCTACACTCTTTGGAAAAAGGTGCTATCTAGAACCTCAACGGGTTCTTCGGCTGTACACATAGGAGAACCCTTTGAAGAACCCATTTTGGTTCCAGGTAGAACCTTTCTATGGCGGGTTCTTCATGGAACCCAAAAGGGTTCTACCTGGAACCCGAAAGGGTTTTCCTATGGGGACAGATGAAGAACCCCTTTGGAAGCCTTTTTTCTAAGAGTGTAGATCCATAAAAACTAGTAGAGATGACGGTTAATGACTCACTCTGGACCCTTTTTGTCTGTCTTCAGGTCGTAGGGGTCCCGACTGAGGAGATGTGGCCAGGAGTGAACGAGCTGCCCAACTTCAGACCAGGTCAGAACCTCTTCATCCCTTTCATCCTCCTCCGCCCTCATGACTATTACAATAATCCAATCTATGTGCTGCTGAGAAAATACAGTCATTCCCATTGGGTCAGAGAAAGGTCAGGGAGGGATTAGTTTGGGTAATCTACATTCTAATCTACACACGTAATAAATTCGACATAAACCACAGCAGACTCGTCTCGTGGTTTTCTGTGTGGCTCATCCCTAACCACTAGGGGGCAGCAGAAGTCAATGAGATACATTTTTTTTTGTGGTTGCATGGGACTGTGGGTCTATTTGTCTATGGTACTATGTTTGCTTTCCAGACTCGGGGCATTTAAGACGGCTGTGGGAAGAGAGTATTTTCTAAAGCTCTTCCTAAAGCACTGTGGCCCAAGAGAGTTGAGATGCATGACGTGTGGCCGACAAACACACCTGCGAGAGGAGTCCGTGTGAAGGCTATGTGTGGGAGTTAACTCTATCATCATTCTGAGAGAGAATGATGACAAGAACGGCAAAGATCTTCAAATGGACCTAAATACTGTGTGGTTTTGGACAGAGCTCTACTCCTCTGACCTGCCTATGCTGATCTCTCACTTTCACCTTGTAAACCACGCTCAACGACACCATACCCAGCTGTGTGTACTTGTCAGTCTTTTATACTCTTCCATCCAACCCTGAGATTAAACGTCATGCTGAGTTGAACCTGAGTCAGCATGTCTTCCCACTCTTCCAGTAATGGGCTACAAAGGGAGTTTGAGGGTGACATATTTCACGGCTGTGTGTGTGTGTGTGTGTGTGTGTGTTTAACTATACTATACAAGTAAGCAAACAAACATTTGACCAACTGGGGACATTTGGTTAGTCCCCACAAGTTAAAGTGCTATTCCTCGGGGGTTTAGTGTTAAAGTTAGAATTAGTGTTAGAGTTAGGAGCTAGGACTAAGGTTAGGTTTTTGGGGTTAAGGTTAGATTTTGGCGTTGGGGTTAGGGAAAATAGCATTTTGAAGGACTGAATTGCGTGTCCCCACAAGGTTAGTTATACGTGTGTGTGTGTGTGTGTGTGTGTGTGTGTGTGTGTGTGTGTGTGTGTGTGTGTGTGTGTGTGTGTGTGTGTGTGTGTGTGTGTGTGTGTGTGTGTGTGTGTGTGTGTGTGTGTGTGTGTGTGTGTGTGTGTGTGCTGCAGCTGCAGAAAATATGGGTTACTCTCTGTCTCTGCTAATTCCTCTCCTATAAGACCCATAGGAATTCAAAACCTCAGACTGTTAAAGTCTTAAAGTTCCTCAGCAAACATGAATAAATAAACATAAGATTCATAAATGCTGAATAAATGCATAGATGAATCTCCAAACTACACAGTGGGTCCTGTCTGCGCTGCCCCATGCCGTTCAATAAGGGCTCTGACATTGGTTGGGGGCGACGAGATGCTGAGAGAAGATGGGCTAGTAGAAACGTTTGGCAGTATAAGAGAGAACGTTATGTATAAAATATGTGTAAAGCAAACAGAGCGGTGAGGCTGGGAGATGAGAAGACAGACAAGTCAGGCAGATGCTTGTGGATCGAGATTCTCAAAGACTGGAGCGTCGGTCTTCTCGCCCGCTCCAATTTCGCTCCGGTAGCGCTCACTTTACGAGCTCAGTGCAAAAATGCTTTCATTTTTTGTTTCATTTGTATTTCATTCTAAGTCACAGCCAATATCCACAATTTATAGATGATGATTTAATACAACAAAATGTTATTTAAATGCTGAGCACTTTATGTCCCTAACAGCCTATTGTGTCGCACTCACAGATGCTTCACAATGTATTTTTTTGTAGGCTATAGCCTTGAAATCATTGAAATAATATAGCCGAAATAATTCATTTTAGTTCCTTCTTAGGCTTCATATATAGTGTTTATATGTGGTTTAAATATGACATTCTTACATTCACCTCTTCATGTTTATTCAAATACTTGGTTTGATTTCAATACTTAAAACCCAATTGGTAGGTCCAGGTTGTCACAAAAATAGATGGGTGTTAGTTAAATCGTGATTTTAATGAATGGAGTGAATTTGGTGTGACATTTTTTTCTCTCCCTATGAGCCCGGAGCGGTTTTACGCTGAGCAGTATGAAAGCCCATGGAGCATTAGAGCAGTGTGCAAGCACCAACTCCAGCAATGAGCGGGATTTCCAACTGCTCAACCCCGCTCACTTGCTCTGATACACACACACACACACACACACACACACACACACACACACACACACACACACACACACACACACACACACACACACACACACACACACACACACACACACACACACACACACACACACACACACACACACACACACACACACACACACACACACACACACACACACACACACACACACACACGCACACGCACATGCACACAGGAAAGAGAGTGAGCCAGACAGCTTTCTATGCCTTGTCTGTGTGGGGGTGGCAATCTGGGCATGAAGGATGGCTGGACTTAGAACCTCTGTGTCTGACAGCTATAGACTCAAACATATTGTACCAATCTGCTGTGTTTGGGATGGCGAACGAGTTGACATAGGGGGAAAACAGCAGGGTGGGGGTGTGTGTGTGTGTGTGTGTGTGTGTGTGTGTGTGTGTGTGTGTGTGTGTGTGTGTGTGTGTGTGTGTGTGTGTGTGTGTGTGTGTGTGTGTGTGTGTGTGTGTGTGTGTGTGTGTGTGTGTGTGTGTGTGGGAGCGAGTGCAGGCGTGCGTGTGCACATGCACGTTACTGTGGTGTTTTAGGACACCCCCCTTGTGTGGGAATGACCCTAGCTAGGTATCTCCTCCTCTCCTCTCCCCTTTCCCCCTCTCTCCCTCCTGGCTAGCTCCCTGCCTGGCCCCCTGACTGCTGCTAGCACCACTGGGCCTCTCCAGATGTGGGAGCTGAATGGACCAATAGATGAAGGCCTGGGCAGCTTTCAGCAGGGCAGAGCGGGTGGCCAGCACAGAACAGGGAGAGGCCAAGAAGGGAAGAGGGAAAAAATTGGGAAAATATTCCTTCAGTGCCCTGACTGGCCAGGGGAAAGCGATAGCTAGCCCGTACTATAGAGAACGCTTGTCTAAAAATGTATGTTTGCTTATGCACCGTTGCACCCTGCAGGAGAGACTGAGCGCATACATTTCTTTTAAAAAACATGTTTTTATTTTCAAACAGTTTCATCTCCACGGTTGACTATTAATTCATCATGGAGCATCGGGGCTGTCCAAAAGCATCGGCTACCCAACCGTTAAAACACTCTCATTAAAACTCTACGCCAGGGCCCAGAAACCACAAATTGCGATCAGTAGTGCCAAAGCATGTTTCACTTAGTCTCCCCTCCAGGATACCATAGCTGTAGCATTAATCATCAAAGAGAACAGGTCTACTTTACCGTAAGTTTAAACAGATATGTTTTTTAGTGTCCCGTGGGCTGACCACCTCACTGTTCCATCTTGCATTCCTTTGCAGCCATAGTTGCAGGCCAAACATTTCCTAACTAACCTGCTCGTGCTGCTCTCCTCTTCCTACAGAGTGGTTTCAACCGTGTGCGCCCCAGCAATTCAGGAATGTTTGGAAAAGGTACGGTGAAATCAGTTTGCTCAGCGTTCTGTCAGTACTATGAGTTTGCGAATGTGTTTAGTATGTCTTGCAGATCTGTTTAACTCGTGCAGGTTTGTATAATGTAGCTCAGCAACCTGTAAATGTGACCATTTGATACAAGTAGTATTCTGCTCCAGCATATAAGTGACTGTAGAGGTAGAGTTTGGATACATGTGTACATATTATAGAGTATGGAACAGCTCTGTTTTGGACGGCCGCGTGTGTTTGCCCATTCCATTGCCTCCGGCTGGGGAGGGGGGAGGTGAGGGTGGTCCAGAGGTGGGCAGTTAGCCCTGTGGTAACAGGGGATTCTTTGTCTGGCCAGGCACGTCTCCCCCCTCCTCTCGCTTTCCTCCCCCTTCCTCCCAACATGATGACATCTGACCCAACACAGCTCTGCTCCTGTACCAGCCCACAGGGGCCCCCCCCCCACACACACACACACACACACACAGTCGGGTTATGGGAGACTAGGATGTCTGGAGTAGTCTCTGACTCGCTGTCAGAACAAATATGAGACCCACTCAACAGTCTGTAGCACACTAATGCAGTCTAGTCTGAAAGAAATCACACTGAAATTGGGAAACACATTACTAGGAATATGGATCTAATGGATTTAAATGAGAGACAGTGAATAAGGAAGAGAAAGAGAGAGAAAGAGAGATAAGAAAGAGAGAATCCTCACGGTCATCAACAAAGTCAGTCCTGCTGCACAGCACGAGGGAGGGGGGGGGGGGCGGGAGGAAAAAAAGGGGGAGGCTCAGGGAGAGAAAAAAGGAAAACGGGTGTTTGAGCGAGACTCAGGGGAGTTATGGTGTGATTTTTAATGCAGGTCTTTTCAAGATGGTTGAATGGGAGTCCATCTCTCCCCAGCCCGCCCCCCCTCTCCCCCACCCATCTCCCCTCTCTCTCTTGTTCTAGCCATGGATTTAATTAACTAGACCCCCTGTTGGGACCAAACACTCTTTTCTCCAAATACATGGACACTGTCAGAAAAACACACACAGAAATAGCAGATAATTACATTGTGAAATAAAAGTTGCTTCGGTAGGACAGCGAGGAGGCACACAAAGCAGGGGGGGGGGGGGGGGTACAGAGCTATGCACGCCAGTAGAGAAAATTGAGTTGAATTAATGCAAATGACTGAGAAGTGTAGCTGGGTTGTTGTTATATGTCTAATGGCTATGGATGTAAAATCATTTACATAAAGTATGTGTATCTATTGGGGGTTGTCCATCTGTGTGTGTGTGTGTGTGTATCTCTTATAGTCCCCTCTGCTTCCCCCTCAGACTGTCCCAGTTGCCCTATAAGACAGAGGACCTGGCCCAGCAGATTCTGATCACCATCCCACGAGACCGCATCTCGGCCCAGGATGCACTGCAGCACCCCTATTTCAACACGCTACCGCCCCCCATCATGCAGCTACGAGACAGTGAGTGTATGTGTGTGTGTGTGTGTGTGTGTGTCACTCCACATCAATGAAACACATAATATATCAATCTATCTATGCAATATGAATTTGTGTTTTTTTGTCATAGCAATGACAGTCAAGTGTGTGTGTGTGTGTGTGTGTGTGTGTGTGTGTGTGTGTGTGTGTGTGTGTGTGTGTGTGTGTGTGTGTGTGTGTGTGTGTGTGTGTGTGTGTGTGTGTGTGTGTGTGTGTGTGTGTGTGTGTGTGTGACTACGCCTCAATAAAACCCATAACATATCAATCTATCTATGCAATAAGAACGTGTTTTGTCAGAGCAATAACAGTCACGCGATGCATTGTGTGTGTGTGTGTGTGTGTCTGTTTATACACGTGGGAGATTAAGCATGTGTTTGTACCTGTGCGTACGTATTCATGTGTATACGTTTCCCTCCTCTGACTCCCCCCATCAATATTCTCTGTTTCTCCCTCCCAGTGAGAGAGATTGGCACTCTGTTGCACTAAACTCCAGTGCAGTTTGTCACTTAAACAGTCTACCCATCCGACGCATGATTAAAGACACGAGCTTCCTACTGTGAGCACAGATGGCTCCTTTGAAGAGATCAGACTGTCTCCACAGCTCTCGGGTGGCTAAATATATATATATCAGGAGAATGCATGTATAAGTAAGCAGAGTTGCATTTGAAGTCTCTCTCCACCTGTCTGTCTATCCTGCTGACAGTCTGCCTGGTTTGGTTTAAACATAGATGTGTTTTTCAAGGCCATAGAAATAATATTCAGTGAACAGAAGAAGAGTACAGGGAGTACTAGGATAGATATTAGTGAAATGTAGGAATGTATTAGATGGGAATAAAGCCCAATGGGATACAGTGTCTGATATGGTCAACTAGTAGGCTTCCAGCTGAATGTTTCCTACACACACATGCTGGCAGATGCGCACACACACACACACACACACACACACACACACACACACACACACACACACACACACACACACACACACACACACACACACACACACACACACACACACACACACACACACACACACACACACACACACACACAGTCTTGCGCAGCTAACCTTGTGAGGACATGCAATTCAGTCCCATTCAAAATCCTATTTTCCTTAACCCCTAACCCGTACTCTAACCCAAAAACCTAACCTTAACTCTAAACCTAACCCTAACCCTAGCTCCTAACCCTAGCTCCTAACCCTAAACCTAACCCTAGCTCCTAACCCTAACCTTAGCTCCTAACCCTAACCCTAACCCTAGCTCCTAACCCTAACCCTAGCTCCTAACCCTAGCTCCTAACCCTAAACCTAACCCTAAACCCAACCATTACTCCTAACCCTAGCTCCTAACCCTAAACCTAACCATTACTCCTAACCCTAGCTCCTAACCCTAAACCTAACCATTACTCCTAACCCTCACCCTAGCTCCTAACCCTAGCTCCTTGCCCTAAACCTAATTCTAACAACAATTTAAACCTTAACCCTAAACCCCCTAGAAATAGCATGTGACCTTGTGGTGGACCAGCAAAATGTCCCCAGTTTACTATCCCCACAAGTATAGTTAAACATGTCCACACACACACACACACACACACACACACACACACACACACACACACACACACACACACACACACACACACACACACACACACACACACACACACACACACACACACACACACACACACACACACACACACACACACACACACACACACACACACACACACACACACACACACACACACACTCTGCTCTTTTGATAATGAGCCATCATTACTGCTACTACTCTGCATAGCATCCCAGACGGGGAGAAAAGGCAGTAGGGGAGAGACATCAATGAACAGAGCGGAGAAGGAGAATAGGGAGCGAGAGCGGCAACTGAGAGAAAGAGAGCGACTAAGAAGTGAAAGAGCGTGGGGAGAGAAGGTTCTCTCCGGGATGAACAAACTTATTTTAATGATGCCATGTCTCGGCAGGGCAGAAGTGAGAAGGCCTAGAAGCAGACTAGTAGTAATGAGTACCCCCTTTTACCTTCACACAATGTATCACCATATAACTGGAACAGTGGCGAGCAGCATCAAGTGTTGAGAAGTCATTGTAGTTGTTAGGGATGAGGCTCTAGCTGGACTGTGGACAGGACCACACCCAACATTGATCACGTCCCAGCTAGTAGCCAGTACGTCTGGAAGGAGGGCGTGGTGGTGTTGAGGTTCTAAGCTGCAGTGAGCTGCCATGATCGGTATCTGTCAGACCAACTGCCCTATGAGGCTTCTCCAGGAGTCAGTATGGGAGATGTTTATCTTTTTGTTGCTGTTGGTGAAGTGGCTGAGGAACTTTTTCACCTGACTTTATTTATAACGATGTGAAGCTGTAAAAGTGATCTATCTATCTATCTATCTATCTATCTATCTATCTATCTATCTATCTATCTATCTATCTATCTATCTATCTATCTATCTATCTATCTATCTATCTATCTATCTATCTATCTCTCTCTCTCTCTCTCTCTCTCTCTCTCTCTCTCTCTCTCTCTCTCTCTCTCTCTCTCTCTCTCTCTATCTATCTATCTATCTATCTATCTATCTATCTATCTATCTATCTATCTATCTATCTATCTCTCCCCCGCTCTCTCAGCTGTATCAGTCTTCAAGGTCCCCGGAGTGAGGCTGGAGACCGAGGTGAAGGATATCTTCAGTCCCAGTCGAAGGATCAGACCGTCCCAGCTGGTGCCCTTGGCTAAGTGCTGGTGATAATGGACCTCTACCCCCTGGGTTTGACCCCTAACCCCAGGTGCCCCAGCCCTGCTTGCAGGCTAGACCACTATCTGATGGAGATGGAGAGACATGAGGCTTCACACACACACAACACTTACCTACACCACCAGTATCCTCCACCAACCTCTGCTCTTGACTCCACCCAGCATTCCTCAGAGTTCCCATGTAAGAAGACAGGAGAGAAGAGGGAGGGGTTGAATGTTACCTGGTATATCACATATTAGATGATGTCAGAAGTACTGTATGTACTGTATATACTCTATATCTGAGTCCCGATGTCTGTTGTTGGTGGCAACGGAAAGCTACGCAGTGTCTAAGAGAACTGTCAGGAAGCTCAGAACTCCTTAACATCTTCCTCCTGCTAAACCACCTCCTCCTGCTTCTTCCTCTTCCTCTTGCTTCCTCCTCCTGCTTCCTCCTCCTTCTCCTCGGCTGGTTTACCTCCTCCTCCTCCTCCCTCTCCTTCTCAGAGCATCTCCTTGGACTCACTAGGCTCTCTCTGCCTCCTCCTCCTCCCTCTCCTTCTCAGAGCGTCTCCTTGGACTCACTAGGCTCTCTCTGCCTCCTCCTCCTCCTCCCTCTCCTTCTCAGAGCGTCTCCTTGGACTCACTAGGCTCTCTCTGCCTCCTCCTAAATGTACACTGAGATTCAATGATGACGATGGGTTAGTTTTGCAGATGAGTGTTTTATTTTGTACTGACAAAACATGCAGATATTATATACCTCTTATGTTAAATCAGGTCCTTGTGGACCATGATTGTTTTTTTTGCACAGCATGCAGGTGGGTATCCCTGCAACAGAATGACTCTGACGGTTGTGTGTACACTGTTGCGTTGTGTGTACACTGTTGCGTTGTGTGTACACTGTAATTCATGTTAGCATTGTTTTCGTGAAACTTCCTCCTTAACACCCCATATAGCGTATTTTTCATTCGGCAATCTTGTGATCAATTTGTACTATACTTGGGTGCAGCTTGCTTTTAAAATGTGAGTTTTCGTGAGAATGGGTGAAGGAGTGTGTGAGTCAATAAATGTTGCAGTCATGATATGTGTGTTTTATTTTCTGATATATACATATTGAACTGCCTGCAGGTCTACATAACGTATTTCATTTGTTGTCTTCTCTTACAAGCTACACTATATAAACAAAAGTATGTGGACATCCCTTAAAATGAGTGGATTCGTCTATTTCAGCCACACCTGTTGCTGACAGGTGTATAAAATTGAGCACACCGCCATGCAATCTCCATAGACAAACATTGGCAGTAGAATGGCCTTACTGAAGAGCTCGGTGACTTTCAACGTGGAACCGTCATAGGATGCCACCTTTCCAACAAGTCAGTTTGTCCAATTTCTGCCCTTTTAGAGATGCCCCGGTCAACTGTAAGAGCTGTTATTGTGAAGTGGAATCGTCTAGGAGCAACAACAGCTCCGTGGTTGGCCACACGAGCTCACCGAACAGGACCGCTGTCTGTCTTCGGTTGCAACACTCGCTACCAACCAGCTCAAGAACTGTTCGTTGGGAGCTTCATGAAATGGTTTCCATGGCAGAGCAGCCGCACACAAGCCTAAGATCACAATGCCAAGCGTCGGCTGGAGTGGTGTAAAGTTTGCCGCCAGGTGTCCACATACTTTTTGGTCATGCAGTGTATATTGTTGTAAATGGATTTCGTCCTTCCTGTCATCCTCCCCTTTTCTCTCATGAACTTATACAGGCCTTTTGTAGCATGGCAACATGTTGTTTTGTGAAGTGACTACATTCCTAGGAGGCTCCTCCAGTCGTCCAGACTCCGTCCATTATCATCCCACTGACCATCTCTCCTCTAAGACTGCAAGTCTGGACCTCCTGAAGACTGGCTGCTGCAGGGCCCCAGCTGGTATGTCATCTACCACTAACCCATGTTTTAACTCTAGTGTAACTGTGTAAAAGAAGACATGTCCAGGTGATGAACAACTCTGACTTCCCTCTTCTGTCATAATGTCATTTCACATGATTACACAACACTATCCCCACTGGCTGGCTCTCGTGTACAGTATTAGGTTTCATACTTAATGAATAGACACCAGGTCACCGCAGAGGGAGAGACGGAGAGCAAGGGGAGAGGAAAAGAGTAGAAATATGGGGCAATGTTATGTTTACTTCCAGAGTCTCTGTGAGAAGCAAGAGTTCCCAGTCTCACATATCCTGCGTTAACTCCCTAGTCTGAGTGTTAAAGAGTAGGGTGAAGTTGCCCCTCGGGCCGAGATGCTGATCTTGGGTCAGTTTTGCATTTTCACCACTAATGGTTATGGTTAGGATTGGGGGAGGGGAAGCTAATCCTACATCGGTACTTAGGGGAACGCCACCCCCTCCCCTCCTCCCCCGTGCAAGGGTTTACCCTGAATTAATTTGTTCCCAACAGGTATCTGAGAGCACTGTATCTGTTGTCCACTAGGGGACACTACAAGCTATGCATGTCGTCCCCCTGAGACCGCACTGGTACACAGGTGTGTGTTATGCTGACAGTTTTATCTAGAAGTTCACACACATTCACACACACACACACACACACACATTCACACACACACACACACATTCACACACACATTCACACACACACACACACACACACATTCACACACACACATTCACACACTCACACATATGGAGAGGATTTCTTGTGTTTATTTGAGCAGAAACTTATCCAAATGGAAGTGTTGCTTTGCCAGTTCACAGGGAGGTGTGACAAGCACAGGGGACTAAAGGTGCCAAACCACCACTTGGGCACATGACACCTAGCTAGCTTGTCATCTCTCTGTGCCATGGGGCCTATAGTATTTCTGAGCCAGCTCTCGATCAGTTTACAGCCGATAAAGACTAAATGTTCCTAAGACAAAGACAGAGAATCAAACAGCCAACCGTGACGGTGAGGTAAGACTCGTATTCAAACAAGCTGTTCTCCAGAATGGGGGATGTATGTGTAACTATGTAACATAAACCTAGTCTAACAAACTAATGTTGATCTAATGTGATTTACTATGCTTAGTGAGCCACCACTAACTAACAAGCCCCTAATCCACCTCACACCCTCAGCCTCCTTTGAAGGCCAGACAATGTAATGGGATGCTCCATGCCCAAACACCATCTTCCCCCCCTAACAAACATCCTACGACTATTCCTAGGTGTCCAACCCTTCAACTTCCCTACTCAAACACCTTCACATTTGGCCCGTTTAAGTCGCCCGCTGGCTGAGGTGTCACTAGGCATTGGGGGACCTCCACACTCAAAGCAATACGAACCCGGAGAACCATAGAGGAAGGGCCTGGGATGGTGAACTTGAACCCTGGCTGCCTCACTCAGTAACAGTTGCTTGCTTAGCACATGTGACTTCCAGGCGTGTGTGTGAACAGTCCTGTGGGCAGTGGTGAGAGGGACCATATGCTCTGGGTCTGGAAGTGGAGGTCTGGTCCCAAAGCGTGGTCAACCGGCTCAACCCCGCACAGCGTGGTCAAGCCCTCACAGCATCCACACTGACCCCCTCTCCACAGGGACAGACTTCCACTCCCCCCCCAGCAACACGTCCTGTTCCTCCACTCCGCCTTGCCAGCTATCAACCACTGGGGAATAGATAAATGGTCTCCCCCTGGCTTATGCTCTGCCTCCTACTCAATCACTGTCTTGTCTATTTTCTCATCCGCATCTATTGCTTCATCTTTAACCCACCTCTCTTCCATTATCTGAACTCTTTCTCAATCCAATGAAATGTATGATTGCTATGACAATATTTGGATTAATTATTGTCTTTGTGTATTTATCATGCATCAGTTGTAACTGAGTAGTTTAGCTTGTATTACACAAGCTGGTTGTCTATTTTTTTTTTCTTCCCAGAAGGAGACATGCCTGTCTTCCATCCCTGCCAGATGTCCATAAAATCACACAGTGTTACTGGAGGCAGAGTGGTGGGAAGGGATTGGGGTGGGGTGGGGGGAGAGCAGAAATGTTTTTAGGAATTCCAGGAGGCGTAAAAATGTGAGATCAGATCTGCAGAGAGACAGAGAGCGCAGTAGGAGGGCGGTGGAGAAGCAGAGTGCGGTATGAGATAGCCAGGGAGGACAGGAAAGGCAGAAATGTGAGATCAGATCTGCAGAGAGACAGAGAGCGCAGTAGGAGGGAGGTGGAGAAGCAGAGTGCGGTATGAGATAGCCAGGGAGGACAGGAAAGGCAGGAAAAGAAGACGCTGGAGAAGACAAGCGTTTTTACAGACACAGACAAAGGAGATAGAGGAGAGAGCGTTTCCTTACAAACGCTGTCAGAGAATGTAAGGAAACTCGAGGCAGGAGTCGCTCTTCCATTTTCAACTCCGTTTCCCTGATGAAAAAATACCATGGTTGCGTCTGAAATTGCACCCTATTCCCTATGTAGTGCACAAATTTTGACCAGAGCCCATAGCCTTTTAGAAAGCACAATAAAGTCTTACAATGATAACGTCAGGTATGCTCATTGCAATATAATAAACCCATTACAATGCTTACCTGATTGTATTAGTGTTGCCTAACGGAGTTCTGTGTGATAATAATTAGGATCCTTTACAATAATTCATCTGATCATCAGTAAATGGGAGAAATTTGTGTGGAGGTGGGGTGGGCTGGTCCAACTCAAGGTGTCCTAAAAAAAAATCCATCCCCAGCCCCAATATTAAAAATATTTTCGCATGACCCTCCCCTTGTACTGTAAAATATACTGAACACCCCCCCCCAAATAATTAACTCAAAATAATGTTTACAAAAATAACACTAATTGTAGCGACTCTCGTGATTATAAACGTGGATGTCAACTTTGCAACTTCAGCATGCTTTGTGGCACAGTCGATGCCACACAGGGCTACGAGACCAAAGGTTGAGTGTTCGACCACCACAGACGAGCTCAATCTCTCTACCTGTTTCATTACACTACGATCAGAGCAATGATCAGCTAGGGGAAAACCGATTTTCAACATTTTGAAACCATATTTATAAAATATATCCAACAAATGTTCAACCAATAGGTTTCTGTGCCAATACACCACGAGACCAATAAACAAAACATACCGACTTCAGGCACTTCGATATATCATGGTTTGCGTTTTCAACACCACAATGAAAAGACTATGTCAATCTTGACAAACAGAAAATACATCCCTCACTACCTTGTAGACTTGCCCAGAATCGAAGGCTTGGCTTGACAATCTCCAAATGCCATTAAACGTTTTAATGTTTTGTAACAGATGTCTCTTTCCATTCATCAATTGGCCGCTGCACAGTTTGTATTGATTGATTGATTTGATTTCTCAGCTTAAAAAAATACATATGTATGTAACGGATGTGAAACGGCTAGCTTAGTTAGCGGTGTGCGCTAAATAGCGTTTCAATCGGTTACGTCACTTGCTCTGAGACCTTGAAGTAGTAGTTCCCCTTGCTCTGCAAGGGCCGTGGCTTTTGTGGAGCGATGGGTAACGATGCTTCGTGGGTGACTGTCGTTGATGTGTGCAGAAAGGTCCCTGGTTCGCGCCCGGGTATGGGCGAGGGGACGGTTTAAAATGATACTGTTACATGTACACAAATATTTTTTAAAGTGACTGCACAATAAAGTCGGGGACTTATTTCCGTTGTGGTCCCAATTTTTATTTTTATTTTTACATCAATACATACAGTATACGATACAGAGATACAGAGATGGAGACAAAAACATTCTCAACCTCCAGATGAGTGTGAAAGGGGAGTTTTAAGTACACTTCTTACAAGCTTGTTTGGCTGGTAGCTTATTCTTTAGATGTTTGGGGCTGCTGGTGAACCATGACATGCAGGCAAAAAATCAAAGTGACACTGGCCAAGCACACTTGCCAGAGTCTTTAGAGGGTCTATAGCTGGGTTTCCATCCAACTGGCAACAGGTTTTCATGTGACGATTCAAAGATCGAAATAATAATATGCCATTTCGAAAAAGTTGGCGCTGGACAACACGACGGGGAAGATGTTTTATTTACCCGGACATTTGAGAAATGTTACGGATATCCATCCATATGTGTTATCCGACCTGGCGCAGCTCCGCAAATAAACATGGGATATTGGCCAAATGAGCCACATTTACGAGTCTTTAAAAAGCATTATATTGTTAGATTATAGGAGTAAGTCTGGTAGGCCTGAAACAGACTTCCTCAAGTTCAAATGTCGGAGTCAGTTGGGTCGCTGGGACGCACTGCTGTCATTTCATAGGCCTGCAGTAGCTAAAGCGTAATAATCGCCACGCCATACCAAACCTTCACAAACGTTTCTAAACTTTAGTAGGGTAATATCAAAAGGAAGTCAAATCATTGTTTATAAGGAAAGTACGAGCAGAAGAACGAATATAAAACAGGGGGGGGGGTGCACTACCCTTCCCTGTGCCCAGTAAAACAAAACACCCAACCCTTCCCTGTGCCCAGTAAAACAAAACACCCAACCCTTCCCTGTGCCCAGTAAAACAAAACACCCAACCCTTCCCTGTACCCAGTAAAACAAAACACCCAACCCTTCCCTGTGCCCAGTAAAACAAAACACCCAACCCTTCCCTGTGCCCAGTAAAACAAAACACCCAACCCTTCCCTGTGCCCAGTAAAACAAAACACCCAACCCTTCCCTGTGCCCAGTAAAACAAAACACCTAACCCTTCCCCATGCCCAGTAAAACAAAACACCCAACCCTTCCCTGTGCCCAGTAAAACAAAACACCCAACCCTTCCCTGTGCCCAGTAAAACAAAACACTCAACCCTTCCCTGTGCCCAGTAAAACAAAACACCCAACCCTTCCCTGTGCCCAGTAAAACAAAATACCAACCCTTCCCTGTGCCCAGTAAAACAAAACACCCAACCCTTCCCTGTGCCCAGTAAAACAAAATACCAGTTGGTAGAGCATGGCGCTTGTAACGCCAGGGTAGTGGGTTCGATCCCCGGGACCACCCATACGTAGAATGTATGCACACATGACTGTAAGTCGCTTTGGATAAAAAGCGTCTGCTAAATGGCATATATTATTATTATTATTATTACCCAACCCTTCCCTGTGCCCAGTAAAACAAAACACCCAACCCTTCCCTGTGCCCAGTAAAACAAAACACCCAAGCATTCCCAAAGCAAACATAAAAAAGTTTGACAACCCTCCCTTTTAAAAAAAAATCTCAACCTTTATTTAACTAGGCAAATCAGATAATTCAGAACAAATTCTTATTTACAATGACAGCCTACCCCAGCAAAACCTGACGGATGCTGGACCAATTGTCCGCAGCCCTATGGGGCTCCTAATCACGGCCGGTTGTGATACAGCCTGGTATCAAACCAGAGGGTCTGTAGTGACGCCTCTAGCACTGAGATGCGGTGCCTTAGACTGCTGCGCCACTCTTGAGCCCCATTTTGGACCAACCCCCCCCCCCCCGAGTAAATTTCGATCTGTCCCCAAGGGGGATCCAATGACAGCAGGTGTCAAATTGAGTCATTGAAAGCACAATGCATACCTCATTATTTTAATCCTATTCAAAACATTATCTCAGAGGAAACAGGCTATTATATGAACAGGAGGCTTCAGTGTTTTGTGATGCACACCTGCAGGGACTGGAGCTCAGGGGCCCTGCATTACATTAGCATGTAAACAGTGCTCTATTTAGCATAGAGATCCCATAGCCTGATATGGGCTTAATTCAATTGTCTAGGGAAATGTCTATTGTTTTCTCTCTATCCATTTAAGGGATAGCGAGGGGGCAGGGAATGGTGCTAGGCACAACACAAAGTACCTGATTCAAATTTGAACCAGGGTAAGATTTTATTTTGTAAAAATTTTAAATGATTACCTGTTTATTGCACTTTTACTGGGCTTTCTGGAGACGGATAGAGGAGAGGTGGCATGGGGGGATGGTGTCACTCATTCACTCTCTCGTTCTCTCTCACAGAGATATAATGAACGGCCGGGTGGCTGTGGATGTTGGGCTGTGTTTGTCATTCACACTCAAAGTCTACCTCTGTCACAGCAGATGGGAGCCGAAGGGGGAGGAGTACTTTGAGAAGGGGGACCAAAGGAATCTCATTCCCCACCAGTGTGTGTGTGTGTGTGTGTGTGTGACCACCCCTACACACCACCACCCTTCCCTGCAGCCCCCCCCCCCCCTCCTCTGCCATTAGCATAACACCTCCAGAGAAGAACAAAACTCTAGCCTAGGCCCGGCGTTGGTCCTCCCCCCATGTGAAAACACACAGACACACACACACACATAGACACACACACACACATAGACACACACACACACACACACACACACACACACACACACACACACACACACACACACACACACACACACACACACACACACACACACACACACACACACACACACACACACACACACACACACACACACACACACACTAGCCACGAGGAGCCCCCACAGCAACAGATGTCAGTATCATCTGACTGAGAGACAGTAAATAAACACAACTAGATAAACAGGACTCTGTGGAGATGCCAGAAAGAGAGAAAGAGACAGAGAGAGATCGAGACGAAAGAGAGAGGGCCAGACCACAAAGACATGTTATAAATAAGAAGATGGCTGCTCATTTTCCAAAGCGGAGTTGAATGAGTTTTTGGAGACTGATTTTGATAAAACTGTAAGAAAACCTGCTGGCCTTGTCAGTCCAAGTGGAGTAGCAGCCTTCTCATTAGAACGGCAGGGATATTAGCTGATCATTTAGCGAGATTCACAGTTTCCCTGTCTCCTCTTTGGGACTGGTTATGATTGTTCTCAGCAGACAGAAAGCGTGTAAGTCCCAAATGGCTCTCTATATCCTATTTAGTACACTACTTTGGCATTTGGGACATTGCTTGCTCTATCCTTAGCCTATGGGGCTGAAAGCAGCTGTGGCAGGGCAATATGGTCCATCCATATAGTGTCAGACCTCAGGCCACGGAAGACTACTATGCCAGCTGCATGGAACTGTATCCAATAGATCAGTGGTTATGGGAGTTTTATATCAGGTGTCTGAGCCAGGTGTGAGAATATTGATGCCAATGTTTCTTACTTTTCTTTCTTTTTTCTTTCTTTCTTTCTTTCTTTCTTTCTTTTCTTTCTTTCTTTCTTTCTTTCTTTCTTTCTTTCTTTCTTTCTTTCTTTCTTTCTTTCTTTCTTTTCTTTCCTTCAATTCAAGGTCTTTATTGGCATGGGAAACACATGTTTACATTCACAAAGCAAGTGAAATAAATAATAAACAAAAGGGAAATAAACAAAACAATTACGGTAAACATTACACACACACACACAAGTTCCAAAGGATTAGAGACATTTCAAATGTCATATTATGGCTATGTACTGTGTTACAACAACGTGCAAATAGTAGAAGTACAAAAGGGAAAATAAATAAACATACATACGCTTAGTATTTACAATGGTGTTTGTTCTTCATTGGTTGACCTTTTCTTGTGGCAACAAATATTGCTGCTGTGAAGGCACATTGTGGCCTTTCCCTCAATATATATGGGAGTTTATCAAAAATGGATTTGTTTAACAATTCCCCAACTCCCTAAAACACACAAATCTAAAGGGATGGAATAAGAATATGTACATATAAATATACAGATGAGTGGCACAGGCAAGGTGCAATAGATGGTATAAGATACAGTATATACATATGAGATGAGTAATGTAAGATATGGAAACATTATTAAAGTGGCATTGTTTACAGTGACTAGTGATCCAGTTATTAAAGTGGCCAATGATTTAAGTCTCTATGTAGGCAGCAGCCTCTCTGAGTTAGTGATTGCTGTTTAGCCCTTGTGGGGCCCCAGTGTTGAGGGTCAGCGAAGTGGAAATGTTGTTTCTTACCTTCATCACCTGAGGGCGGCCCGTCAGAAAGTCCAGGACCCAATTGCACTGTGCGGGGTTGAGACCCATGGCCTCAAGCTTAGTGATGAGCTTGGAGGGTACTATGGTGTTGAATGCTGAACTGTAGTCGATGAACAGCATTCTTACATAGGTATTCCTCTTGTCCAAATGGGATAGGGCAGTGTGCAGTGTGATGGCGATTGCATCGTCTGTGGACCTGAAGTGGGTCTAGGGTGGCAGGTAAGGTGGAGGTGATCTGATCCTTGACTAGTCTCTCAAAGCACTTCATGATGACAGAAGTGAGTGCTACGGGTCGATAGTCATTTAGTTCAGTAATCATTGCCTTCTTTGGTACAGGAACAATGGTGGCCATCCTGAAGAATGTGGGAAAAGCAGACTGGGATAGGGAGCGATTGAACATGTCCGTAAACACACCAGCCAGCAGCTCTGTGCATGCTCGGGGAGGGGGGGTTATTATCCTCAAAGTGGGCAAAGAAGGTGTTTAGTTTGTCTGGTAACAATACGTCGGTGTCCGTGACGTGGCTGGTTTTCTTTTTGTAGTCAGTAATTGCCTGCAGACCCTGCCACATACGTCTTGTGTCTGAGCCGTTGAATTGTAACTCCACTTTGACCATGTACCGGTTTATTGCTTGTTTGAATGCCTTGCGGAGGGAATAACTACACTGTTTATATTCGGCCACATTCCCAGTCCTCTTTCCATAGTTAATTGCGATGGTTTGCGCTTTCAGTTTTATGCGAATGGCGCCATCCATCCATGGTTTTTGATTAGGGTAGGTTTGAATAGTCACAGTGGGTACAACATCTCCAATGCACTTCCTTATAAACTCACTCACAGTCAGCATATAGATTGATGTTATTCTCTGAGGCTGCCTGGAACATTTCCCAGTCCGCGTGATCAATCTTCAATCTTCTGGGGCGGCAGCGTAGCCTAGTGGTTAGAGCGTTGGACTAGTAACCGCAAGGTTGAGAGTTCAAACCCCCGAGCTGACAAGGTACAAATCTGTCGTTCTGCCCCTGAACAGGCAGTTAACCCACTGTTCCCAGGCCGTCATTGAAAATAAGAATATGTTCTTAACTGACTTGCCTGGTTAAATAAAGGTAAAATTAAAAATAAAAAAAAGCGATGATTCCGATTGGTCAGACCAGTTGAATGGTCACGGGTACATCCTGTTTGAGTTTCTGTTTGGGCAGTAGAAGTAAGATGGAGTCATGGTCGGATTTGCTGAAGGGAGGGCCTTGTATGCATTGCGGAAGTTAGAGTAGAAACACCTGGGTGTCTGGCTAGACTGCAAACTCTCCTTCCAGACCCATATCAAACATCTCCAATCGAAAATCAAATCAAGAATCGGCTTTCTATTCCGCAACAAAGCCTCCTTCACTCACGCTGCCAAGCTTACCCTAGTAAACTGACTATCCTACCGATCCTCGACTTCGGCGATGTCATCTACAAAATTGCTTCCAACACTCTTCTCAGCAAACTGGATGCAGTTTATCACAGTGCCATCCGTTTTGTCACTAAAGCACCTTATACTACCCACCACTGCGACTTGTATGCTCTAGTCGGCTGGCCCTCGCTACATATTCGTCGCCAGACCCACTGGCTCCAGGTCATCTACAAGGCCATGCTAGGCAAAGCTCCGCCTTATCTCAGCTCACTGGTCACGATGGCAACACCCATCCGTAGCACGCGCTCCAGCAGGTATATCTCACTGATCATCCCTAAAGCCAACACCTCATTCGGCCGCCTTTCTTTCCAGTACTCTGCTGCCTGTGACTGGAACGAATTGCAAAAATCGCTGAAGTTGGAGACTTTTATCTCCCTCACCAACTTCAAACATCAGCTATCTGAGCAGCTAACCGATCGCTGCAGCTGTACATAATCTATTGGTAAATAGCCCACCCATTTTCACCTACCTCATCCCCACAGTTTTTATTTATTTACTTTTCTGCTCTTTTGCACACCAATATCTCTACCTGTACATGATCATCTGATCATTTATCACTCCAGTGTTAATCTGCAATATTGTAATTATTCGCCTACCTCCTCATGCCTTTTGCACACATTGTATATAGACTCCCCTTTTTTCTCTACTGTGTTATTGACTTGTTAACTGTTTACTCCATGTGTAACTCTGTGTTGTCTGTTCACACTGCTATGCTTTATTTTGGCCAGGTCGCAGTTGCAAATGAGAACCTGTTCTCAACTAGCCTACCTGGTTAAATAAAGGTGAAATAAAAAACAGAAGAAATGGACCAGTGTATTGCCCGCGCTGGTGCTGCAATCAATATGCTGATCCTGCCAAACCTTCTCGCTTCCTTTTATGTGCTTGTAATTTAACGTCTCTTTTCTGGATTTTGATCATTAGTGGGTATCGGCCTAATTCTGCTCTGCAAGCATTATTTTGGTGTTTTACATTGTACACTGAGGATATTTTTGCAGAATTCTGCTGCAGAGTCTCAATTTGGTGGTTGTTCCATTTTGTGAATTATTGGTTTGTGAGCGGACCCCAGACCTCACAACCATAAAGGGCAATGGGTTCTATAACTGATTCAAATATTTTTAGCCAGATCCTAATTGGTATGTCAAATTTTATGTTCCTTTTGATGGCACAGAAGGCCTTACTACTAACTTTTCTCTCAGCTCGTTCACAGCTTTATGGAAGTTACCTGTGGCGCTGATGTTTAGGCCGAGGTATTTATAGCTTTTTGTGTGCTCTAGGGCAACGATGTCTAGATGGAATTTGTATTTGTGGTCCTGGCAGCTGGACCTTTTTTGGAACACCATTATTTTGGTCTTACTGAGATTACTTTCAGGGCTCAGGTCTGGCAGAATCTGTGCAGAAGATCGAGGTGCTGCTGTAGGCCCTCCTTGGTCAGACCCAGAAGCACCAGATCATCAACAAACAGTGGACATTTGACTTCAGATTCTTGTATGGTGAGGCCCGGTGTTGCAGACTGTTCTAGTGCCCTCGCCAATTCGATGATATGTATGTTGAAGAGGGTGGGGCTTAAGCTGCATCCCTGTCTCACCCCACTGCCCTGTGGAAAGAAATATGTCTGTTTTTTGCCAATTTTAACCGCACACGTTTTGTTTGTGTACATGGATTTTATAATGTTGTTTATTTTTCCCCCAACACCACTTTCCACCCCTTTGTATAGCAGACCCTCCATGCCAAATGGAGTCAAAAGCTTTTTTGAAATAAACAAAACATGAGAAGACTTTGCCTTTAATTTGATTTGTTTGTCAATTAGGGTGTGCAGGGTGAATATGTGGTCTGTCGTAAGGTCATTTTGTAAAAAGGCAATTTGACAGTTGCTCAGTACATTGTTTTCACTGAGGAAATATACGAGTCTGCTGTTAATGATAATGCAGAGGATTTTACCATGGTTGCTGTTGACGCATATCAAACGGTATTGTACATTCAAGTAAATACAGTTGAAGTCAGAATTTTTATATACACTTAGGTTGGAGTCATTAAAAGTCATTTTTCAACCACTCCACAAATTTCTTGTTAACAAACTATAGTTTTGGCAAGTCAGTTAGGACATCTGTGTGCATGACACAAGACATTTTGTTCAACAATTGTTTACAGACAGATTCCAGATTCCACAATTCCAGCGGGTCATAAGTTTACATACACTAAGTAGACTGTGCCTTTAAACAGCTTGGAAAATTCCAGAAAATATCATGGCTTTAGAAGCTTCTGGTAGGCTAATTGACATCATTTGAGTCAATTGGAGGTGTGGCTGTGCATGATTTTCAAGGCCTTACCTTCAAGCTCAGTGCCTCTTTGCTTGACATCATGGAAAAATCAAAAGAAATCAGCCAAGACCTCAGAAAAAAATTGTAGACCACCACAAGTCTGGTTCAACCTTGGGAGCAATTTCCAAATGCCTGAAGATACCACGTTCATCTGTACAAACAATAGTACTTAAGTATTAACACCATGGGACCACGCAGCCGTCACACCGCTCAGGAAGGAGACGAGTTCTGTCTCCTAGAGTTTAATGTACTTTGGTGGCAAAAGTGCAAATCAATCCCAGAACAACAACAAAGGACCTTGTGAATATGCTGGAGGAAACAGGTATAAAAGTATCTATATCCATAGTAAAATGAGTCCTATATCGACATAACCTGAAAGGCTGCTCAGCAAGGAAGAAGCCACTGCTCCAAAACCGCCATAAAAAAAGCCAGACTACGGTTTGCAACTGCACAAAGGGACAAAGATCGTACTTTTTGGAGATGTCCTCTGGTCTGATGAAACAAAAATAGTACTGTTTAGCCATAATGACCATCTTTATATTTGGAGGAAAAAGGGGGAGTCTTGCAAGCCGAAGAACACCATCCCAACCGTGAAGCACAGGTGTGGCTGCATCATGTTATTAATCACCCAACTCATTGTGTGAATCTTGTGGAAGGCTACCTGAAACGTTTGACCCAAGTTAAACAATTTAAAGGCAATGCTACCAAATACTAATTGAGTGTATGCAAACTTCTGACCCACTGGGAATGTGATGAAAGAAATAAAAGCTGAAATAATTCATTCTCTCTACTATTATTCTGACATGTCACATCCTTAAAATAAAGTGGTGATCCTAACTGAGCTAAAACAGGGAATATTTACTAGGATTAAATGTCAGGAATTGTGAAAAACTGAGTTTAAATGTATTTGGCTAAGGTGTATGTAAACTTCCGACTTCAACTGTATATGTGTATGCTCTGGGCGTGATGTCCCATCCCGAGTGGCGCAGCGGTCTAAGGCGCTACATCTCAGTGCTTTAGGCGCCACTACAGACCCTGATTCGATTCCAGGTATCACAACCAGCCGTGATTGGGAGTCCCATAGGGCGGCGCACAGTTAGCCGGGGTTGGCCGTTATTGTAAATAATAATTAGTTCTTAACTGACTTTCCGTAGTTAAGTAAAGGTTACATTTTTTTTTTTAACTGAACATACACTAGGCTGATGCTGACACAGTCGAGGTATTTAAGACCCCAGGGCTGTAAACGCCATGGCATCCCGTTCCAGCAGACTACTCTTCTCTTCTCTTCTCTCTCAGTGGAGCAGGAAGAACCTCCCATTGTCCTGGGGATCCACAATAGCTCCCTGGGAGAGAGGGCTAGAGGGAGGGGGGATGGAAGGAGGGGTGAGTGAGGGAGACAGGGCTGGAGGAAGGGAGAGAGGGATGTAGAGAGGAAGGATTATAGAGAGGAAGGGAGGGAAACCACACTCCCTCCCTCTCTCGCTCTCTCACACACACACACCCATCTCGCTCTCTCTCACACACCTCTATCTCCCTCTCCCTCTCCCGCTCTCCCTCTCATGTGACCGGCAGTTGAACCTACTGTTTCTATACCCAGCACGTGTTGCCATAACACAGGAGTAAAGCCTTGATCTGCCTGTCAAGCTGACTAAATAAAAAGGTCTGGAGTCAAAGCTTTGCCGTTTAAAGGGTTTAATTCCATTAGGCCTTTCTTGTGTGAACTGTTGAATTCCAGGGTTTGTTGAGTATTAATTTAGAGCTCTATTCAATTCGAAATTCCGCGTTCCAGCTTGATTGAAATTTGAAGGCAACGTTCCCGTGTTAGCGGAGACTGCATTCACGGCAGACGCTGCAGATGTCGGCTCAATAGGAAATGACCCTTACATTTCTAGTGTATCTCTCACGCCTCAGCAATGCAGGTTGAATAGAGCCCTCACTGCTCCAGAGATCAAGCTGTTCTCAGCCTTTCACAGCCACAGTGAGGTGCCTCGAGTGAGCCTCTGAAATCACTCTGCTCAAACACACTGACATGGAGCACACCGTTTAGAATGCAGCCTCTGGTAAGAACAGGGGAGGTTATGTGTGTCTCTGCCTGACTGCCTGTCAGGACAAACTAGAGAGAGAGATCAACCAAAAATGCCATGCACAGATGATGTCTTTTATTGAAGCCTGCCTGGCAGTATCTCTGTGTGTCTTCTGTCCTAATCTCATCTCTAATCCCATCTCTGTCTTCTCTGAGTCTTGCTGGGGTATCCCAACCCCTGCAGCTCTGAGGCCCGACACCCTGCAATCGGCCCTGTCTCATCCTCCAGACATCTTTCTCCACCTCCACCATGAAGGTAGAGATGGAGGGTATGGTAATCTCATTGGTAAAGGAATGAGCCATTCATATTTCTTCTCTCAGGGGAATCACATCCCTGTGTGACTTTCACACCAAATAAATGTCACTGCAGTATGTGTTTTATATAAGTGTGTGTGTCTGTGTGCATCTCTCTCTCTCTCTCTCTCTCTCTCTCTCTCTCTCTCTCTCTCTCTCTCTCTCTCTCTCTCTCTCTCTCTCTCTCTCTCTCTCTCTCTCTCTCTCTCTCTCTCTCTCTCTCTCTCTCTCTCTCTCTCTCTCTCTCTCTCTCTGTGTCTCTCTCTCTTTGGTGTGTGTGTTTGTGTGTGTATTTGTGTCCACATTCTCGCTTGAACTGCACATAAGGGAGGGTGCTTACATATCTGTGCCTCCTCAGTCTATCAGCCCAGAGCAGCCCAGAGCGAGCACTGTCCAATTAATAACCCTGTAATTGTCCTAACCTTGTGTTCCTCTTCATTAGACGTGTGACCTCTTTCCCAGAGGAGGCTAGCTGTTGTCCTTGCTAGTCCATGTCTGCAGCTCACACACTTCACATACTGACTTACAGTTTATGTCTCATTCTACCTAAAGTAGAGTAGTGACTTGGGAAATGTTGTTAGCTGCATCCTCTGCCAAGAGGACGGCGTTGTTAGCTGCTGTCATGTGCTCTTCTCTCTCTATTTCTGACCCCAACTAAAGACGAGTACTCATCGCCACAGATGTGTGTACTCATCATCAGCATGACAGTTCAGAGCCCCTTTTGAGATTTACAGCAGTGTTTAGGTTAGTTGACTCCGGCCGGACACGTCCTCTACTCCCACTGAGCTTTATCATGCCACTAATGACCATGTGGTCAAGTTGCTTGTATAGAAACAATTGGCCGTTTGAACTTCCTCCACCCCCCCCCCCAGCCAGAGGTCTATGTTTAGGTTGCCCTACTCCTTTGAGCCCCAAGCCTCTACCCCTCTGTGCCTGTGGGAGGGAGAGGGGAGCGGGGGAAGAGGGGAGTGGGGAAGAGGGGGAAGCTAGCAACGAACCCAGGGCTATTCCTGGGAGGACAGCTCATATGTTTTGCCTAATGGCGCATTGCATCTCCTTAGAATGTGATTGGAGGGTCCTGAAACTGCCCCATAGCATTATGGGTTACAGTTAAACATAGAGCGATACACAGATGATTTTGCAATGGCTTCTGAAACATTCAAATGGATTCTCAATTCCTCCCTCCCTCTCTAAAACACTAACCACTTATCTAATTCCCACCCCTTCCTCTCCCTCTCCTCCTCTGGCATCTCTCTCTCTCTCTCTTGGTGTGCTGAGTGTGTTGCTCTGCTCTCTGCTTTCTCACACAGGGGCGTCTCAGTGCCATGATTAGACTCACACTGCGAGTGATCAGGCGTCAGGAAGCCTCTTCGTGTTCCCTCTCCACTCAGAGCTTAACCCACTCACTCACACAGGAGGAGACTGTGCCTCCAGGAGTCATAGACACATACATGGCAGCCACACACTGATAAGCCGTCTAGACACACATTTGTTTCAGATAGAAATGGTTTGAATGTGTTACCTCCCAAGGACTAACTTCCTCCCAATAGAAAAGACATACTGGTATACCAAGGCTCCAAATTGAAAAATAATATGGATGGAAGAAGTAAAAACCAAGGCCTGAATTCAGTTGGAACGTGAACCCTGTTCAACTGAGGAAGTGACAAGATATTTATTGAGAAGGGAGGACACATCTCCGATTTCAGAAGACGGAGGAGAACAGAGAAGAAAGAGAAAAGGTCTGCTCTGCTCTCCCTCCAAGATGGCCCCTGCACAATTCAGTCAAAGCCTCTACCCATGACCCTTTGGCCCCCAGTGACCTCTGCGGGTCAGCAAATGATGCAAAAATCTAGAAGTGTTTTGTTGTGTATGAACTGTGGCCAGGGCCTCGGGCAAACATCTAAAAAGAAAACAGAGGGGGGAACGAGAGAGGAGGCGGGGAGAGAGAGCGAGTGAGAGAGGACGGGGGTTGGCTACAAAATTTGCCAGAATCTAAACATCAAAAGTAGAGGGTGTTGACTGATAAATATTGATGAATTTGGGAACACTTGTGGTGTTGTGCAAGACTGAGGTTTGTTTGTGTAAGATGAGTCAGTGGGACAAATGGAGGACTGAACAGAGGAAAAATACAATTAAAATCTCCATGATTTACATGAAACACTTTACAGTGTCCTTATTACTATTACTAATTAATGACAAAACATGTCATTCAAGAGATATTAGCAATACCAGTTGAAATCAAGTAAAGATTGTCTGTCATTTGAGGTTGTGTGTAAACAGTACACAGGAATGCATACACAGTTGGACCGGTTGGCTACTTTCTCCATAGAACCGTAGTTTATATAACACAATCTCAGTGTCCTATAGCTCTAGATGCCTTTCGGAGCACTTTTCAGTCTGCGTCTCTCCCTCAAGTTAGTCCGCCCACTCAAACTCCTCTTTTTTTTGTATCCCCCTGCCTATTCTTTCTCTTTGTCCTGCTCTACCCTTTTCCCTTACACCAGCCCCCACTTCTTTCTCCCTCTTTCTCTCTTCTCTCTCTCTCATTCTTTTTTTCTTCTCCTCTCCTTTTCTCTCCTCCTCCCTGTGACTGACCTGTGGGAGGAGCTCTATTGTCCGGGGTATCCCAGGGTGCACTGGGCCCCCCCTTCAGGCAGCTTGTCATGTTAATGTGTGTGAATGGAATGGTAATGGGATGTTAATATCATGTGCTCTTTAACATAGCATCAACAGTGCAGGAATCCCCAGAACCCTTCCTGCCATTTTTTACATAATATCTTTTATTTTATCTCAAAGACTTCATGGAATAAGAGGTGCTCTCTGAGAAAGTCTAGAGAGGGTGTTGGGTGGAGGTTTGTAGCTGGAGGTGTTGTTGTCACTCTTGTCACCCACGAGGCACTCTGTTTAATTCCTCAATATGTAAAGGTTAATGGAGCCAATGTGTGGATTGAAAGCACAACCTTCTCCATATTCGTTGATCTTATAAAATCAGAGATCAATGATGAAAAAAGCCAGAAGAAAAAAGTCCCCCCTGTGCGATTGAATGCTCTGTGATCGTGTGTTAAAAAAACAAAATAATTACCCCCTTTTTCATGGTATCCAATTGTTAGTAGCTACTATCTTGTCTCATTGCTACAACTCCCGTACGGGCTCAGGAGAGACGAAGGTCGAAGGTCATGCGTCCTCCGATACACAACCCAACCAATGCTTCTTAGCGTGCATCCAACCCGGAAGCCAGCTGAACCAATGTTCCGGAGGAAACACCGTGCAACCTTGGTTAGCGTGCACTGCTGGTGCACAATGAGTCAAGGATATCCCTACGGGCCAAACCCTCCCTAACCCAGACGACACTAGGACAATTGTGCGTCACCCCACGGATCGCTCGGTCACGGCCAGTTACGACAGAGCCTGGGCGCGAACCCAGAGTCTCTGGTGGCACAGCTGGCGCTGCAGTACAGCACCTTTAACCACTGCACCACCCGGGAGGCCCTAGGGTCTTGCCTTTTGATTATATTATCCTTGGTAATTGAACTCCTGTGATGTCATGTCAGTGTCACAATCTACTGGCTTTATTTCAGCTAGTTGCATCAGCTTCTCAGACAGGGCCAAGAGCCTCACACATTGTCCGTGACAGCAGTTGATTCTGTACAGACTACATTCCATGTCCACTACACCACGGTCTGTATTACAGCAGTCCAGTCAGATGACATCAGAGGGCCACGATCAGATGCACCCTTTCCACCCTAATGACAACTGGACAAATAATTACCAGCTAGAAAGTAACTCCTTATTAGTGCAATTATCGGAATATGACCATGTCACTGCTACAGACTTGTCGCAATGGTGGGGGTGAATAAAGTGGGTAAATGTATCAGAAAACAGAGATCTAGATTCTAGTGGGATCATCCAAATCACACGTGACACAGATCATTCAGAAGCCTTGTTTAAGCCGGTTACAATATGGTTCATATCAGTGGATAAACCCTTTTTTTTTTAAAGACAAAGCTCTGACTTTAAGTGGTTGTTTGAAGTGGTGGTTATCAGATTTGAGACTTACTGCTGTTTCCTCCTCAGAGCAACTCGCCCGTATCTAACCTCTCCTCCTGAAACGGTCCCCTGGGAACCTTCCCAGAGCGGGCATCAAGGGGACGAGGGAAAGGGCTAAAGGGGAGATAAAGGTTGACTCTTTCTTTCACGTCATCCATCTGTCTGAGGCGGTCAACGGTATCAAGTGACAAAGCCAGACCTGTGGAACAGCAGGAAAACACATTATCAGCTCAGCCACACCGACACAGCCGGACGATAGAGCTGCTGTGCTGGGAAACCAGTCCATGGGTATATCTCCACTTCTGCCATTGGTGAATTCTTCTCTGGTTATAGGAGACCTCTGGGTCACTGCATTGCACTAGCAAATCCAAAGAGACGCTTGTTGACTTTTCCAGGATCTCTACCAAAAGCTAAGGTAGCTAAGTGGTCATTGAGTTTCTGATTTCACGTAGAATGCTGTATCAGTCCTGAGTTCTCACAAGTCTTCTGGATGTGTATTTAATATCATTACATTTCTGAAAGCTATAATCTATCTGGGATCTTTATGTTGGTTTATCTCTGGGATCTTTATGTTGGCTCATCTCTGGCTATCATTATGGGAATATTAGCTATGAAAGAGCTTTGTGGCTGAGGGGCCCTTCACTCTCACATCTGGCAAATGAATCAGAGAGACAATGGATAGCATACATCCCAGTCTGATATGTGATCCAGCAAAGGGAGCCTACAACTCCCATTAAATGACTATTATAAACCGGGTAGTTTCGGTCCTGGGTTCTGAAACAGCATTCCAGCCATGTGTATATCAGATAATATACCACGGGTGTGACACAACTTGTTTACTGTTATATTTGGTATATAACAGCAATAAGGCACCTAGTGAGTTTGTGATATATGGCCAACAAACCACTAAGTGCTGTATCGAGGCACTCCGCTTTGCGTCATGCAAATAAACCACCCTTAGGCGTGGTATATTTAAGCAATAAGGCATGAGGGGGTGTTGTATATGGCCAATATACCACGGTTAACGGCTGTTCTTATGCACAACGCAACAAGGAGTGCCTGGATACAGCCCTTAGCCGTGGTATGTTAGTAATATATGACAAACCTCTGAGGTGCCTTATTGCTATTATAAACTGGTTACCAAGGTAATTAGAGAAGTAAAATAAATGTTGTGTTATACCTGTGGTATATGGTCTGATATACCACGGCTGTCAGCCAATCAGCATTCGGGGCTCAAACCCCCCAGTTTATAATTAAGTGATAACGCCAAGAAGCCGGTGTTTGGAATATATATTGGCATGGTGTTGTTATATTGGCAAACTGTGACAATATATCCTCTAAACACCGGCTTCGAGGGCATAATCACTTTTATATTTAACGGGTTGCCAACATATTCAAATAATGATTTACATATTTTAATTAAAACAATATTATTAATTTATTCATACTATTTCATCCTTCCACAAGATATAGTCCGGGCACAAATCTAGGGTTGCTACCCTAGCCGGCTGGTTGTTCGTTCTATCAGTTTGGTTGCCAGACATTTATTTGGGTAGATCCATAACAATGAGCTAATGATGCACAATTTCGCCTGGCATAGAAAATGTGCTCTCTCGTCAGGACACTTGTTCAGAGGAGCTAGCCAACAACACAGCAAACACAATCGCGTCAAACTTGTAATGAATACTCAGGGAGAAAAAGGTATGGATTCATGTGCAGAGCGCGGCAGATGTTTATTAAGCCTTCACAGAAGGCAGGAATTGTGGTTACAGGCAGGCAATGGTCAAACATAGGTAGGCAGTCAAAACCAAACAATACCTCACAACCATACAAACAGAAAGAACTGAACTAAAAAGGGAGCTGATGAGACCAGGTGAGAAATGAACGCATATTAAATCAATGAACAAAAATGAAAGACAGGGCTACATTCCAGAACACAAAGAAACAGGGCTACGTTCAAGAACACAGAGAAACAGGGCTACGTTCAAGAACACAGAGAAACAGGGCTACGTTCAAGAACACAGAGAAACAGGGCTACGTTCAAGAACACAGAGAAACAGGGCTACGTTCAAGAACACAGAGAAACAGGGCTACGTTCAATAACACAGAGAAACAGGGCTACGTTCAAGAACACAGAGAAACAGGGCTACGTTCAAGAACACAGAGAAACAGGGCTACGTTCAAGAACACAGAGAAACAGGGCTACGTTCAAGAACACAGAGAAACAGGGCTACGTTCAAGAACACAGAGAAACAGGAATACATTCCAGAACACAAAGAAACAGGGCTACATTCCAGAACACAAAGAAACAGGGCTACATTTCAGAACACAAAGAAACAGGGCTTACATTCCAGAACACAAAGAAACAGGGCTACATTCCAGAACACATAGAAACAGGGCTACATTCCAGAACACAAAGAAACAGGGCTACATTCCAGAACACAAAGAAACAGGGCTACGTTCCAGAACACAAAGAAACAGGGCTACGTTCAAGAACACAGAGAAACAGGGCTACGTTCAAGAACACAGAGAAACAGGGCTACATTCCAGAACACATAGAAACAAGGCTACATTCCAGAACACAAAGAAACAGGGCTACGTTCAAGAACACAGAGAAACAGGGCTATGTTCCAGAACACAAAGAAACAGGGCTACGTTCAAGAACACAGAGAAACAGGGCTACATTCCAGAACACAGAGAAACAGGGCTACATTCCAGAACACAAAGAAACAGGGCTACGTTCAAGAACACAGAGAAACAGGGCTACGTTCAAGAACACAGAGAAACAGGGCTACGTTCAAGAACACAGAGAAACAGGGCTACGTTCAAGAACACAGAGAAACAGGAATACATTCCAGAACACAAAGAAACAGGGCTACATTCCAGAACACAAAGAAACAGGGCTACATTTCATAACACAAAGAAACAGGGCTACATTCCAGAACACAAAGAAACAGGGCTACATTCCAGAACACATAGAAACAGGGCTACATTCCAGAACACAAAGAAACAGGGCTACATTCCAGAACACAAAGAAACAGGGCTACATTCCAGAACACAAAGAAACAGGGCTACATTTCATAACACAAAGAAACAGGGCTTTCCAGAACACAAAGAAACAGGGCTACATTCCAGAACACATAGAAACAGGGCTACATTCCAGAACACAAAGAAACAGGGCTACATTCCAGAACACAAAGAAACAGGGCTACATTCCAGAACACAAAGAAACAGGGCTACATTCCAGAACACAAAGAAACAGGGCTACATTCCAGAACACAAAGAAACAGGGCTACATTCCAGAACACAAAGAAACAGGGCTACGTTCAAGGACACAAAGAAAAATAACACAAGGTTGACTAAGAAAAGAAAAGCAGAACCTTACAAAACTGAAGCTGTAAAGACTGCAAACTAGCTGCATTTAGTTTAGTTTGACCTGTTTTCTATTGATAGATATTTGTATCTATCCATAATAATGATGCTGAATCATGATTTCGACTGGCTGAGAAAACCTGCCTGCCTGTCTGTCTCATCCTGATTCCTGACACGTTCATTGATATAGGACAGCTGGAGATCGAATTTGAATATTGAAACAATGTTGCAAATGTCGGATAGACAGAAACCAAGGTTTATATAAATCTCCAATGTTGAAAATGAAATGGTAGTCTAAACGAAATGTGAGATAATGTGTAGATGCTTTTTAGAGTGCAGATTAAGTTTATAAATTGCCTGGCTGGGCTGATGACACAGTGGATTGCGCAGTAAAATGAAACAGAGTAAATAGGCATTTTAATGCATAGATCTAACCGGTGGTAACTTGTGGAATAGGCACAGGCTGGAATGCGGTTTTAACCAATCAGCATTCAAGATTGTACCCACCCATTATATAATGGCCATTGTAAACTGGGTGGTTCGAGCCCTGAATGCTGATTGGCTGACCACCGTGGTATATTAGACTGTATATAATTACGTTGGTAACCAGTTTATAATAGCAATAAGGCACCTCAGGGGTTTGTGGTATATGGCCAATATACCACGGCTAAGGGTTGTGTCCAGCCAGTCCACATTGCGTCGTGCCTAAGAACAGCCCTTAGCCGTGGTATATTGGCCATATACCATACCACCTCGGGCCTTATTGCTTAAATATAGCATCTATACAGATCCTATGTAATCTGTGAGGTTATGGTATCTCTGAGGTGGGCATAGGCCCGATGACCTCCAGTGTGTGTGTATGTGTATCAGAGGGAGGAGAAGGGGAGATGGAGACACTGAGAGAGAAAGAGGGTGAAAGAGAGGGTGAGGTAGAGCGAGGGAAAGGGAGATAGAGAGAGATAGAGAGATCTGTTGGAGAGGAGAGGCCTGGTTTTTCTCAACACCACTTTCTCTGGAATTTGGATGATGGGAGGATAATTGAGTGGGGAGATGAAAAGATGGAAGGAAGGGAGAGAGAGATAGAGAGAGAGAGTGAATGAGAAGGAGAGATATGCTTACTGGCATCACAGGTTACAGGAGTCCAGTTTGTGGGAGTAAGAGAAGCACTAATTTGTTTAGTTTAAATATTCTCTGTCACTATGGCTGACTAGTAACACGCTGATCCTACATGGCCATGGATTTGTGAATAAAACAAAAATGTAAATGGTGAATGTTATCAATGTGTGTGTGTATATGTAGAAATATGTATGCAATTGTGTGTGTGTGTGTTCATTTGTGCCTGACAGTGTGTGTGTTAGGGAGGGAAGGCAGCTGGATAATTGAAACATGAGCCAGCGGTGTGGGTGCTGCCTCGGAATAGAAATGTTTTTTCATTCGCTTTTATCTTCCATACTGAGAGTGGCGAGTAAGTAATCGCAAGACTCCTCTCTGGAGACTGACCCCCCCTTAGCCCCCTCCATCCACCTCCTCTTCCTCCCCCCGCCCATCCCCCCATTCAGTCATTTGATCCCTATTCTCTACCCTTGTCACTCCATCGCCCTTATAACTTGTTTTAGCGCTCTCTTGCGGTTTCTTCTACTAGTATGTTTCACACGTACGTACAAATACTGTACACGTGTCCATGGACACACACACACACACTAAACCCGTGGGGTGCGCTGAATTGATGTTCACAGGTGTTATCCCACAGACATACTGTACAGTACATCACAGTATGAGCTGGATAACACACATTTAACACAGACACACAATCTATCATCCCAGGTTAATGTAAGCTTACATCCTCAGCTGTCTCAAGCGACCCTGTGTTTACAAAATCCTCCATCCAGACCTGAGGCACAGCTAGTTTTAACAGAGCCAAACTCAAGAACCTTAGTGGGGGTTTCTCTCTTCATTTTGTTGTGATGAGTCCAAGATGGCTGCCTAACATACCACTTAGATTACACAAGGATTGTAAGACATCCAGTCATACCCACCCTCTCCCCGCACTCTGCACCTCACACCCACTTACATTTCCAGGGGGAAATATCACCCATTCTTTCAGCATGTTTAATTTTATTTTATAAATGGGGATAATGCATGGAGCATTGTGTGTGTGTGTGTGTGTTTGTGTGTGTGTGTGTATGTATGTAAATGGAGTATATGGATGGAGCATTGTGTGAATGTGGTGTGTGTGTGTAAATGGGGTTCATGCATGGAGCAGCCATGCTTCATATCTGTAAGTAATAAATCATTCTGTCATCACCACTTTTTCCCGGGCCCCTGGTTGTTTCCGTGTGGGTCCCAAATGCCACCCAATTCCTCATTTAGTCTATTACATTTGTAGCAGGACCCATAGTGCTCTGGTCAAAAGTAGTGCACAATAAAGGGAATATGGTGCTATTTGTGATGCAACCCTATGTTTTGGGAGGAGATGTACACCCTTGCCCCTGTACTGCAGGGGCTCTGTACACTGTAGAGGGATTTGAGCCAGCTGCACTGAACCCACCACTCTCTTCTACATTCTCAACTCAATCAATTCATCACCACCAATAGTCTACTAACCAGTACGATGAAGCATGTAGGTGTTTATGGTTATGTCACTGTATATGTTTGAATGTATGTGTTTATGCTTGTATTGTATGCAGATATGTGTAAGCTAGAGAAAGAGAGAGAGAGAAATTGAGAGAGAAACAGAAGGAGAGAGAGAGAGAGAAAGAGAGAGATGAGAGAGAGAGAGAGAGAGAGAGAGAGAGAGAGAGAGAGAGAGAGAGAGAGAGAGAGAGAAATTGAGAGAGAAACAGAAGGAGAGAGAGGGAGAGAAAGCTAGAGATGAGAGAGAGAGAGAGAGAGAGAGAGAGAGAGAGAGAGAGAGAGAGAGAGAGAGAGAGAGAGAGAGAGAGAGAGAGAGAGAGAGAGAGAGAGAGAGAGAAAGTCGACAGATCCACACCAGCCTGCTGCCTCCATGCACTTGATGCTGCAGAGCCTTCCACAATGTTTTGCCTAAAAAGGTCCTTTGCAGTGTGGTGTGTTTGGGTTAGTGGCATGGTATGTTTACGTTCCCCGCACATCTCCAGCGGTGAAACAACGGCAAGGTTGTGAGATATCCAGGGTCAGACGTGTCCTGCCGACAGCTGGCCTCTTGAGTTAAGAAAACAACCGGAGAGAAAGAGAAAGAGAAAGAGAAAGAGAAAGAGAAAGAGAAAGAGAAAGAGAGAGAAGAGAGAGAGAGAGAGAGAGAGAGAGAGAGAGAGAGAGAGAGAGATAGATAGAGAGAGAGAGAGAGGAGAGAGGGAGAGGGAGAGAGAGAGGAGGGCACTTGATGCTGCAGAGAGAGAAAGAGAAAAAAGGTCCTTTGCAGTGTGGTGTGTTTGGGTTAGTGGCATGGTAGTTTACGTTCCCCGAGAGATCTCCAGAGAGGTGAAACAAGAGAGCAGAAAGAGAGAGTGAGATATCCAGGGAGAGAGAGGGAGATAGAGAGAGAGAGAGAGAGCTGGCCTCTTGAGTTAAGAAAACAAAGAAAGAAAGAGAAAGAGAAAGAGAAAGAAGAGAAGAGAAAGAGAAAGAGAGAGCGAGAGAGGGAGAGAGAGGAGAGAGAGAGAGAGAGAGAAGAGAGAGAGGGAGATAGAGAGAGAGGGTGAGAGAGAGAGAGAGAGAGAGAGAGAGAAAGAGAAAGAGAAAGAGAGAGGGAGAGAGAAAGAGAAAGAGAGAGCGAGGGAGAGGGAGAGGGAGAGAGAGAGAGAGAGGGAGAGAGAGGGAGATAGAGAGAGAGGGTGAGAGGGAGATAGAGAGAAAGAGAGAGGGAGAGGGAGAGGAGAGAGAGAGAGAGGGAGAGAGAGAGAGAGAGAGAGAAAGGAAGTAAGGAAGAAAAACAAAGAGAGAGGGAGAGGGAGAGAGAGAGAGAGGGAGAGAGAGAGGGAGATAGAGAGAGAGGGTGAGAGGGAGATAGAGAGAAAGAGAGAGCGAGGGAGAGGGAGAGGGAGAGAGAGAGAGAGGGAGAGAGAGAGGGAGATAGAGAGAGAGGGTGAGAGGGAGATAGAGATAGAGATAGAGAGAGATAGAGAGAGAGAGAGAGAGAGAGAGAGAGAGAGAGAGAGAGAGAGAGAGAGAGAGAGAGAGAGAGAGAGAGAGATAGAGAGTGAGAGAGAGATAGAGAGAGAGAGAGATAGAGAGAGGGAGAGAGGGTGAGGGAGATAGAGAGGAAGTGGGAGATAGAGAGGGAGTGGGAGAGAGGGTGAGAGGGAGATAGAGAGGCAGAGGGAAAACCCCAATACAGCAACACAATTAAACAGAAACAAATTATGAGAAAGCTCAAATATAATTATTTGACACACTGAAAATAATTAACCAAACAACGGAGCAAATTTGAACCCTATCTGTCCCCAAACAGAGAATACACACTGGCAGAATACCTGACCACTATGACTGACCCAAAATCCTTGACTATGTACAGAGCATAGCTTTGCTATTAAGGGAGGCTGCCAATGGCAGACCTGGCTAACGAGAGAAGACAGGCTATGTGCACACTGCCCACAAAATTATGGGGAAACTGAGCTGCACTTCCTAACCTCCTGACAAATGTATGACCACATTAAAGACACATATTTCCCACAGACCCACAAATCATTTGAAAACAAATCAAACATGGATAAACCCATATCTCCCATATCTGTTAGGCGAAATACCGCAGTGTGCCATCACAGCAGCAAGATTTGTGGCCCGTTGCCATGACAATAGGACAACCTGTGGAGCACAAACAACACTGGAAATACAACCTACATTTTGTCTGTTTATTTATCTTCCCCTACTATTCATGACACAACACTATGTCTTTATCTTTTTGAAACCTCCCCAATCCAATAAAACCCTGACAAATTTAATTGAGAGAGAGAGAGAGAGAGAGAGAGAGAGAGAGAGAGAGAGAGAGAGAGAGAGAGAGAGAGAGAGAGAGAGAGAGAGAGAGGAGTGCTATAAGTGAATCACAATATAAAGACTGATGGCATGACACCACCTGAAAAAATGTCCCATCCCATATGGGATTTTTCGGCTGCATACAAAGCAATATTTGTGGACGTGTCATGAGTTAGATAAATAAAGCAGGAGGAAGAGGCAGCATTGGTTCAAAACATTCCAGATGTCCATTCAGGAGCCCTGACCAGGTTATCAGTGGAGTGAGGGAAACGTGTGACCCCTTGAACCTTCCATGAACTCCCATAACCCAGATTCCCCCTGGCTGCAGGTTGGATCTGAGAAGAGCCCTGCCACCGGTGAACGAAGAGAGGGAAGAGCGGGAAGAGAGGGAAGATAGGGTGTTGTCTAAATTCACGAATTAAAGCCAGAGATGAGTCCCTAACCTCCATCCTCCCACAAGAAGAAGCAATGATACCCCCCCCACACACACACAGCGGACCCTCGGTAGCATTTGCACCGGGGAATTCTAATAAAGGAATATAATATTTAGACCGGAGAATCAATGATTGTGGTACGACACAGGCGGAAAGTGAATTATCAGTCAAAGAGCAATGGAATTTGTGTGCAAATCAAGGTCAAATGTTCTCCTGTACGCCTCAGTGTGATAACAATCTAACCTACTGTACCATGAAGACCATTCAAATTGAATAGGAAGGGACTGTTTCCCAGATCTATTTCAGTGGGTCAGAGTCAGACACATAGCTGTCTTATGTATGAGACATTAGGGAGTCATCCTCCTCCTGAACAACTCCAAGCTCCAAGCTGCTCCTTCAGTTGAACCCTTGGTGACCCAACTCCATGCAGTACTCTGTATGCGGTTCAGATACATCTATCAGGACCACTGGACACTAGTCAGTGTCTTATACCGTACATACCCGCCCCACTGAAACCTTGATCTCAGGAGATATGCTATGCTAAACCTATTTGAACAATTACTGCCAATTTTGACTTCAGCGCCACTCAAGGGCAGAGAGAAAACCGAGAGGCTAGAAAATGTAACTGGTAGAGAGAAAGAGAGACAAAAAGAAAGAGAGAGATGAGAGGGGGGGGGGAGGGGAAGCCCCAGGACAGCAACACAATTAGACCCAAATTATGAGAAAGCAAAAAGATAACACTGAAAAGAATCAACCAAAAACGGAGCAAAATGGAATGACTTCAAATGGCCTGTTTGACCCTCTAGGCTCTGTATGATTGATGTTGGGAGCTCAGCGTGGAGTATACTCACCTCTCTCCGTCTCCAAATGTACATGGAGAACGCGAGCGTGCTGCTGCTATACTCTAACTGTGATCTATTTTTTAAAACACACTCCAGAGGTGGCCGGGAAAGGTTTTTAATTCATGGAATACTGTAAATTAATCAATAACCGAACAGCATCAGTCATTGATGATGAGGTCTAAGACATGATTAATTGATTGATGGGTTAGATTTGCGCAGATATCTTGCTGTGATGGAACCCTGCATGGTTTGAAGTGCAGATAGTGTTGCATACTTCCTTAACGAAGTCTCATCTCTATGAAACTTCCATTAGTGTCATCAGTTCTTCAGGTCAGCTAAACTTAATCTCTCCATTTCATCAGATTTCTTTTGCAGTTTACTTTTTTCATAACTAGACTACTGGTCAAAAGTTTTAGAACACCTACTCATTCAAGGGTTTTCATCTATATTTTATATTTTCTACATTGTAGAATAATAGTGAAGACGTCAAAACTATGAAATAACCAAAAAAAGTGTTAAATGAATCCAAATATATTTTATATTTGAAATTCTTCAAATAGCCACCATTTGCCTCTATGACAGCTTTGCACACTCTTGACATTCTCTCAACCAGCTTCACCTGGAATGCTTTTCCAACAGTCTTGAAGGAGTTCCCACATATGCTGAGCACTTGTTGGCTGCTTTTCCTTCACTCTGCGGTCCGACTCATTCCAAACTATCTCAATTTGGTTGAGGTCGGAGGATTGTGGAGGCCAGGTCCTCTGATGCAGTACTCCATCACTCTCCTTCTTGGTAAAATATCCCTAACACAGCCTAGAGGTGTGTTGGCTCATTGTCCTGTTGAAAAACAAATTATAGTCCCTCTAAGCACAAACCAGATTGGATGGCGTATCGCTGTGGTTACCATGCTGGGTAAGTGTACCTTGAATTCTAAATAAATCAAAGACAGTGTCAACAGCAAGCACCCCACAACATCACACCTCCTCCTCCAAGCTTTACAGTGGGAAATACACATGCAGAGATCATCTGTTCACCCACACCATGTCTCACAAAGACACGGTGGTAGGAACCAAAAATCTCCAATTTGGACTCCAGACCAAAGGACAAATTTCCACCGGTCTAATGCGTGTGTTTCTTGGCCCAAGCATGTCTCTTCTTATTATTGGTTTCTTTTAGTAGTGGTTTCTTTGCAGCAATTCGACCATGAAAGCCTGATTCACGCAGTCTCCTCTGAACAGTTGATGTTGAGATGTGTCTGTTACTTGAACTATGTGAAGCATTTATTTGGGCTGCAATTTCTGAGGCTGGTAACTAATGAACTTATCCCCTGCAGCAGAGGTAACTCTGGGTCTTCAAATGCTGTGTCGCGGTCCTCATGAGAGCCAGTTTCATCATAGCGCTTGATGGTTTTTGCGACTGCATTTGAAGAAACGTTCAAAGTTCTTGAAATGTTCCGTATTGACTGAACTCCATGTCTTAAAGTAATGGAATGTTATTTCTCTTTGCTTATTTGAACTGTTCTTGCCATAATACGGACTTGGTCTTTTACCAAATAGGGCTGTATACCACTCCTACCTTGCCACAACACAACTGATTGGCTCAAACGTATTAAGAAGGAAAGAAATTCCACAAATTCGATTTTAAGAAGGCACACCTGTTATTTGAAATGCATTCCAGGTGACTACCTCATGAAGCTGGTTGAGAGAATGCCAAGAGTGTGCAAAGCTGTCGTCAAGGCAAAGTGTGGCTATTTGAAGAATCTCAAATATAAAATATATTTTGATTTGTTTAACACTTTTTTGGTTACTACATGATTCCATATGTGTTATTTCATAGTTTTGATGTCTTCACTATTATTCTACAATGTAGAAAATAGTCAAATGTTTTTTTTTAAACCTTGAATGAGAAGGTGTTCTAAAACGTTTGACCAGTAGTGTACGTATTGTTTTGGTTGAATGAGCCGGTTGGAATTAAAATATACTGCTTGAACAGTGCACAAGAGAAACTATTGGCAAGCTCTGACATACTGTACATTGTTCAATAGATGGAGAATAAGAGCACCTCTTCCTAGCTGCCCACTGTGCTGAGGCTAGGAAACACTGTCACCACCGATAAATCTACGATATTCGAGAATTTCAATAAGCATTTTTCTACGGCTGGCCATGCTTTCAACCTGGCTACCCCTACCCCGGTCAACAGCAACTGCACCCCCAGAGCAACTTGCCCAAGCCTCCCCATTTCTCCTTCACCCAAATCCAGATAGCTGATGTTCTGAAAGAGCTGAAAAATCTGGACCCCTACAAATCAGCTGGGCTAGGCAATCTGGACCCTCTCTTTCTAAAAAGTATCCACCGCAATTGTTGCAACCCCTATTTCTAGCCTGTTCAACCTCTCTTTCGTATCATCTGAGATCCCTAAAGATTGGAAAGCTGCTGCAGTCATCCTCCTCTTCAAAGGGGGAGACACTCTAGACCCAAACTGTTACAGACTTATATATATCCTACCCTGCCTTTCTAAAGTCTTCGAAAGCCAAGTTAACAAACAGATCACCGACCATTTCGAATCCCATCGTACCTTCTCCGCTATGCAATCTGGTTTCCGAATGGGTCATGGGTGCACCTCAGCTACGCTCAAGGTACTAAACAATATCATAACCGCTATCGATAAAAGACAATACTGTGCCACTGTCTTCGTCGACCTGGCCTCGTAAAACTGACTATCCTACCGATCCTCGACTTCGGCGATGTCATTTACAAAATAGCCTTCAACACTCTACTCAGCAAATTGGATGTAGTCTATCACAGTGCCATCCGTTTTGTCACCAAAGCCCCATATACTACCCACCACTGTGACCTGTATGCTCTCGTTGGCTGGCCCTTGCTTCATATTCATCGCCAAACCCACTGGCTCCAGGTCATCTATAAGTCTTTGCTAGATAAAGCACCGCCTTATCTCAGCTCACTGGTCACCATAGCAGCACCCACCCATAGCACGCGCTCCAGCAGGTATATTTCACTGGTCATTCCCAAAGCCAACTCCTCCTTTGGCCGCCTTTCCTTCCAGGTCGCAGTTGAAAATGAGAACTTGTTCTCAACTGGCCTACCTGGTTAAATAAAGGTGAAATATATATACTTTTTAAAATGTATCTTTATGTAACTAGGCAAGTCAGTTAAGAACAAATTCTTATTTTCAATGATGGCCTAGGAACAGTGGATTAACTGACTTGTTCATGGGCAGAACGACAGATTCTTACCTTGTCAGCTCGGGATTTGATCTTGCAACCTTTCAGTTACTAGTCCAACGCTCTAACCTTTAGGCTACCTACCGCCCCAGCGTAGAGACAAAGGCACTCTCACCAACATTTCCCATCGATGTTTCATGATTTAGCAGCGAGATATCCATTCTCACTCCCTGGTAATAATCAACAGACACAGGATGGCAAAACGGAGAGGCCACCTACTTAGGTTCTGTAGCAGCCACAGCGTAGTGTTAAGTATAACACACGGTTGCCAGTAAATCAGAGCAAAAACAGAGCTTCCTGAAGACACCCATCACACAGAACTGGAGTCTGCATCACAAATGGGGCCTGGTAAAAAGTAGTGCACTATATAGGGAATAGTGGTGTAGCAGTTAGATATCATTATAAGAACACACAGCATTAGATTATCTGGTGAATAAAACCCAATTAGATTGACCGTCCACAGCGTGAATCAGCATGCGTGTGTCCCTAGATACAGTGTTTTATGCAGGTCCCAATGACTGTATCTGTATAGTCATTCACAACAGATTACAAAGACTGTATCTGTATAGTCATTCATAACAGATGGAGATTGGGGTTAAGGTCTATAATGTGTTCATATAGGAGAGGGAACAGTGGTAGTCTTTAGGCTAGTAGGGCCCATTGAGAAACTGCAGTGACAGTTGAGGTATAAACACACACATGTCCGCCCGCACGCACGCACGCCCGCACGCCCTTTCTCACACACACACACACACACACACACACACACACACACACACACACACACACACACACACACACACACACACACACACACACACACACACACACACACACACACACACACACACACACACACACACACACACACACAGAGCTCTCTCTTTTTCAACGCAGCTTGCTTTCAGCCCTGAGTCAAAAACATTCCCATATGGTTTGCTGCATAGATTCAGAGGGATGGTATAAATACATAGCTCTACTTGCGGACCCCGGGGGTTATGTTCTGCTGGTCTCTCTGAGGGGAATGGAGGGAGGAGGGGAAGGGTAGTACGGTATGGCTTTTTTCTGCTCTGGGAGCCTTGATTGAAAAACAGAATGTAGGAGAAAGAGAGAGAGAGAGAGAGAGAGAGAGAGAGAGAGAGAGAGAGAGAGAGAGAGAGAGAGAGAGAGAGAGAGAGAGAGAGAGAGAGAGAGAGAGAGAGAGAGAGAGAGAGAGAGAGCAACAGCGAATCCATATGCTGGATGGAAAACATCAAGGCATTTCCTCCCTATAAGCTCTTCCAACTCAGTGGACCACCATCTCTACAGAAAACAAACAGTCATTATATTACACACACATTACAAAACAGCAAGAGTCATGAAAACCATGTAGGAAAAATCAATACCCACACAAAAGAAAATACTATCTAGAACTTAAACGGGTTCTTTGGATGTCCCCATTGGAGAAAACTTTTTAGTTCCAGGTGGAAACCTTTAGGGCTCCATGTAGAACCCTTTCCACAGAGGGTTCTAAATGGAACCCAAAATAGTTCTACCTGGAACCAAAAAGGGTTCTCCTATGGGGACAGCTGAAGAACCCCTTTGAAACCTTTTTTTCTAAGAGTATAGGACTACTACTATGTAGCTACATAAGTGAAACATCATATGGTTACATCATATAGGCTATGTGCTGCTATCTCATGATAATCACTGTTGTGGGTGGGAAGATATCCAATCAATAGGAAAATATGAAAAATGATTAGGAATAAGGAGAGGCTAATGTTTTTATTAACATTAATACATTACCATACAATAGGGTACAATTGTCACGCCTGCTCCCGCTCCCCCTCCCTGGCGCTTAAAAGCCCCAGGGTCCCCAGCATTACGCACTCCTGCCACCATCATTCCGCACACCTGCCTTCCCCCCGTCACGCGCATCAGCGTTCATTGGACTCACCTGGACTCAATCACCTCTGTCATTACCTCCCCCTTTTCTGTCTGGTTCCCCGCTCTGTTCCCGATTGTCATTTGTCGTTGTTTACCCACGTGCTGACGATGTTCCTGTTTTGTTACCTGTCTGTTCCTGAATACATGTTGAATCCCCGTACCTGCTCCTCATCTCCAGCGTCGGTCATTACAACAATAGCAGCCCATTAGCTTGACTCTATCAGTGGCATGCAAGGCCATCTCTAACACCATCCCAAAAAACTACCTGACATCCACCAAGAATTACATTATAAGGACATGTTTGTTTTGAAAAACTCAACAACTTAAAATTATATTTGATGAATGAGCCATGGGCAAAATTCTAAAACATACTTAATCGAGATACAAGTCATAAGTAAAATGTTCTTGGCTGCCTAACAGTTTTCGCAGTCCACATACCAAGATGATTTACCAGAAACTTTGGGCTCCACTCTGAAATAAACAATACCATAAATATTACAATTATTGCTCTACTTTGTCAGAGGCCTGGCTTACGAGTTTAACCCTGGACACTATTCTGACAAACAGAATGAGATATAGGGCATGCAAAAGTACATAAACTACTTCATGTAGGTCTAAGAAGCTGTAAAGAGTGGGATAGGTGGTCTAATGTTCTTTTTCAACTTCTAATGTTTTGAATGTCTCCTAAATTATCTATATCCCGCTCCCAACATAGAATATAAAAAAATGTATATTCTAAACCATTTTTATATTTTAATTGACTATCAAAAAAGGTATACAACAAAACAAAGATAATCCACTGTATCGCTGAAGATAGCATAAACTCCACCCTTTTCACTTCCCTCCAATCAATGGCGAGATGGGAGAGAAAACAAATCATTCAATTGGTGGAGAAAGTGTGGTTTCAAGGCGCCCCTGAAAATACGCATGTGTGGGCACCAAGAAACCGATCAAACTCTGTAGTGTGTGGGGGAATAAATCTTGCAAGTTTCTCTAGAAAGAAGATCACGGTTTTAGCGTTGTGGGAAGAAATAGTTTGACGAGTAGTATACTTTTGGAAGAGATTTAGCCTTTTACTACAGACTTTGAGCCGGGTTAATCGTAGTGCATAGCCTACCAATGCGCTTCGAGCTGAACATTGGCTGAGTTGTAAACGCGAGATGGAAAACCATGAGGTTTTGCAGACTTCAATTTTGCTTCAACCTATAATGTGATGTAAGGAAGATTTGTGGGTATCTGGAAGAAATTAGTCAACGCATTCCATTTTCAAGTCATACGTTTGTTTCCAATACGAAGAACCAGGTCAGTAAAGAAACGAACTGCAAAAAAAAAAATACTCTATTGGAATTTCACAGGTTTTCAGTGGTTTGATTGGAATAAATAAATCCCTCACCAGCAATCCTCCATTTTTTCTTGGAGAGTTCTGTGGGAATAAGGAATGTGGGGAGAGCGACCGAGGGCATTTTCAAGCATTTAACTTTGTTTTAACTTTAGGCTCCTCTCCCTTTTTATATAGACGGGAGAAGAGAGGACATTTCAACCTTTTGTGGACTGAAATTGATTTGGGCTTTTTGCAGCTCCGGGCTAATATTCTAAGACACTTTTTTTTGTTCTGAACACAGGGGCTGCTATCATGGCGGTAAGGAGAACCTGTGAGTGGATGTGGATAACGGGGTGCGCGCTGGTGACTGTTTGTCTAATGCTGGAGCCGTGTACCGGTCAGTATCATGGCGAGAAAGGAATTTCTATACCAGAACACGGTTTTTGTCAGCCAATTTCCATCCCCCTCTGCACGGACATTGCCTATAATCAAACCATCATGCCGAATCTTTTGGGACACGCAAACCAGGAGGATGCGGGGCTGGAGGTCCATCAGTTTTACCCGCTCGTAAAAGTCCAGTGTTCCATGGACCTGAAGTTTTTCTTGTGTTCCATGTACGCACCGGTGTGCACAGTTCTAGAACAGGCCATCCCCCCATGCCGATCACTGTGCGAGCGCGCACGCCAGGGCTGCGAGGCGCTCATGAACAAGTTCGGGTTTCAATGGCCAGAGAGACTCCGTTGTGAGAACTTCCCCGTCCACGGCGCTGGGGAGATCTGTGTGGGTCAAAACACTTCAGACACGGACATCCCTACCTCGGACCCCACTCCCAACCTGCCTGAGCTCATGACCCTACCCCCAAACATCGGTCGCCCTGCTGCCCAGCCCTTCTCCTGTCCCCTACAACTTCAGGTCCCAACCTACCTCAACTACAAATTCCTGGGGGTGAAAGACTGTGGTGCCCCATGCGAGTCCACCAAGCCCAACGGGCTAATGTATTTCCGCGAGGAGGAACTGAAATTCGGCAAACTCTGGGTGGGTATCTGGTCTATCTTGTGTTGTGTGAGTACACTGTTCACTGTGCTCACATACTTGGTAGACATGCGGAGGTTTCGCTACCCGGAGAGGCCCATCATCTTCCTCTCAGGCTGCTACTTCATGGTGGCGGTGGCCTACACAGCAGGCTTCTTCCTGGAGGATAAAGTGGTCTGCATAGACAAGTTTAAAGAGGACGGTTACAAGACGGTGGCCCAGGGCACCAAGAAAGAGGGCTGCACCATCCTCTTCATGATTCTCTACTTTTTTGGCATGGCAAGCTCCATATGGTGGGTCATCCTGTCCCTCACCTGGTTCCTGTCTGCTGGTATGAAGTGGGGTCACGAGGCCATCGAGGCCAACTCGCAATATTTCCACCTAGCGGCTTGGGCGGTGCCGGCGGTCAAAACCATCACTATCCTGGCCATGGGGCAGGTGGATGGGGATCTTCTCACGGGGGTGTGCTACGTCGGCATCTACAGCGTGGATTCATTACGAGGGTTCGTCCTGGCCCCCCTGTTCGTCTACCTCTTCATCGGAACCTCGTTCCTCCTGGCCGGGTTCGTGTCTCTGTTCCGCATCAGAACCATCATGAAGCACGACGGCACCAAGACGGAGAAACTAGAGAAGCTGATGGTGAGAATCGGCGTGTTCAGCGTCCTGTACACCGTCCCCGCCACCATCGTCATCGCCTGCTACTTCTACGAGCAGGCCTTCCGCGACCAATGGGAGAAGACCTGGCACATGCAGACGTGTAAGCGCTTCGCGGTGCCGTGTCCGGCCAACGACTTTGCCCCGATGACCCCGGACTTCACGGTGTTCATGATCAAGTACCTGATGACTATGATCGTGGGCATCACGTCCGGGTTCTGGATCTGGTCAGGGAAAACATTACAGAGTTGGTGCAGGTTTTACAAACGGCTCAGTAACCGCAACCAAGGAGAGACGACCGTATGAACTTTGTGGAAGTTTAATGTGGAGGAGTTGTGTGTTTAAAAAAAAATATATATTTTTGATGAAACCGACTGAGCATATCCCTTCCCATCTCCTATTGGACGTAGGACATTTGAACTCTGAAAAAAAGTACTTTTACTTTGAGAATGTCCCTCCTGACGACCCTATGAGCCATTGACTGAACATTTGTTCATTATTTGAAGGGTTTTAAATCTTCAGTAACCCCCCCCCCCCCCCATGACATTTTAAAACATTCTATAATCTCATTTAAACGTGACAGTTAAACCACAATGTGCCACCCAGTGATGTAACGGCAGCAACAAAGAAAGTCTGTTTTGCCTTGACTTTTCAATATGTTCTCAACTATTTTGTATTATGTCGTGAGTTTCTCATCCAAGGAGAAACGAGGGATACAGGGCTAATGTCTGACAAGACCAATGTATGTTAAGTATTGCAAGGAATTGCAAAGGTTTTTGGAATATGTGCATTTCATTCCTTGCTTCTGTACTTTTTAAATTGATGTTTTTGTTCACGTGTGGCTGATGTTACTTTTACGCTAACTTGCAGACATCTGAGAACATTCATCTTGGCACAGAGAGAAATGTCTAACACACACCTTTAAAAAAAAGTTGTATTATGCTTGTGTATAGTGTTTATGTCCCAAATGGCACCCTATTCCCTATATAGTGCACTGCTTTTGACCAGAGCCCTAGGGGACCTGGTCAAAAGTAGTGAACTGAATAGGGTGCCATTTGGGATGTAGTCTAGCTGTAAGATGTCGCTATTAAATTGCCACATTTTGTAAATATTCACCCTTTTTCAAAAGAACATATGTATTTATAAGAATTATAATCTTGCTGTTTCTACTTGATGTTTCTTAATGCAATATGGCTTGTATCTTGTACAGTTTCACAGAATAAAACGATGACGTTTTTAACCTGCGATCACTTGAACGTCGTTGGTGTTCCTTTTTGGATGTTTTTAAGCATCCATTTTTGAAAGTCTAAAAGAAATCCTTGAACGAGGCAATGTAAAACCAGCGTGATTGTGATTCCTAAAATGTATCCAATGGGTAGGATGAAGGGGTACACTTTAAACGAAGGCCTAGATATAGAGACTCTGTTTCTAACGTGGTTTGGAATATCAACAATTCCACACCTAACGTCCTCAATTACTTTTAACATCTGCTTGTACAATACTCCCTATACAGGCTGTAGTGTGGACACATTACCCTGTTATACAGCATGTTGCTATTTAGTTTCTCTGGTCGTCTCCTGTTCTAACCTCCAGGTCTAACTTCTACTCACTCTGCTTGGCTGTGGAATAGTATCTCTCCAATGGTGTCAGGTCAATATATCAGAGCCATTGATTCAAGATGGTATTTCTGTAGGAAAAATAACTTGGGGGGGGGGGGGTTTGCCCCGAAAGCTTACGAACAGGAAATCGACACACTGCCTTGAGCGGATCTCCTCCTTTCCTGCTGAAATGTGAGATCTCCTTTTTGGCTTCTCTTGTCTTGAGTTCACCTCTCCTTTTGTTTTGGTTGTGTGTCCTAGGTAGGGCGGAGTGTAACAGAATGTTGTTTTAGACGTTGAGCGTTATCTGTTCTATATCTATTACGTGTTGTGTTCAACTGGAGTGTCAGTAGGCCTAAAATAATGACCCCGAACGTGCATTTGTATCGTATTACTGTTGCATTTGTGCAACGGAAACGAGAGTACCTAATCCAACAAGCAGACATGATTTTGTTGAACAATATAAATATCCGTCCAGATCAAGGACAGATGCCTGCAGTCAACGTAATCTGATTGAAAGAGTATGGAATTTTTGCACGTTAACCTGGCAAACCAACAAGCTAATTATAGGTCATTATCTCTTGCTGTGTTTCACATTTCTATAAGGTGATGTGACTGGTCAGGGTTGGGTGAGTCAGGATCCACAAATTTGAGCAACTTTCAGTGTTCTGCAAGCACAATAGTAAAAGCAAAAGGCTGCATGTGTAACTGAGTTGATATATAGCGTTGAGACATGTTCACTCTTCATATCGTGAGTTCACACACACCATCCCCTCCCCGTCTCCTGGCTGGCCCACATCTGGTAGTGTTTTGCCACTGTGAGGTATCCCAGGCTTAGAAACCAGATCTCCTCCAGGCAGTCTTAACCCAGGGCCTGATATATACACACACAGTTTACTGACCTGACCCTAAGTCGCTCTCTCTTTCTGCACTCTCTGCTGTTTCTCTTACCCTGTCACTGGTCAATGACTCTCCTCCCTCAACCTCTTCCCTTCCTTTCCCCCCTTCAAACTCCACGCCATCCTCCCTTCCCTGGGCCTCCATGAAATCGGACGCTTTACAAATAAATATTCGCTCCGTCTGCAGCGCGGTGATGTACTCATGAGGTACCTCCCCCTCTACAGTTCCACACTTGCCTTTTCCAGGTAAGATAATTGTGAGTAAACATATAAAAAATCACATTGAAAAGCATCACTGCTACATAATGGAGTAAAAGTGACATTTCCAACCAACATACATTTTTTATCTCAACCAACCCCACACTGGACAGTTATTTTAAGACTCATTTTGCTTTTACATTGTCCAAGGCCTTGAATGGAGGATAGGCAGCACGGTAAATACCCTCTGCATGTGACTATGTACATGGCCAAAGTTGTTTTCATAATGTATCATGGAATGTGAGATGTCAAATAAATACCCAGTCACTCTGTCATAAACATGACGAGAGCTCCCTCTGGTGGACAGGAATCCAACCTGCAGTCCTAATTCAGGACATTCTTGTTTTGTCTGCAATGGTATACAAGTGTCAAAGTTGGAAAATATCAGTCCTGTTTTTGTTAAACATTTTATTCAAAAAAAGAAAAATGATCTGCTTCAAACCATCCGGATCAAAGCCTCCATAAAGGAGTCATTTGTTGCATTGACATTTCTGTGTGGCTGCTGTTGTGGTTCAATACAGCAAGATTATCTTGATAAAAAAAGAGAAAACATTTAAATCTAAGAAGAAGCCAGAGATTAAACAGAAACTTTAACCCCTTGAAATTATCTGAACTTAAACATAATTCAAATAGAAATAAAAAACAACACCTAGGAAAGGCATCAACTAGATTCAGCCACGGGCTGATTTTTTTTCTTGAACGGGTGGTCAGGGGGCCAGAACATAATTACGAATAATTTAGAGACTGCAAATTGACCCCAAGAGGCCCAAACAGATATATATATTTGACTGAAACATAATTTCAAGCCTTGTTAACATGTGTATATGATCACAGCTCTCTTTTTGAAACAAATACCCAAAATTAAAATCACTTGTAGCAGGTTCGCTGGTGTTTTTACAGTCTTATGTCCAACAATTAAAAATATTGTTTTTGGCCCGTGGGCAAATAATAACCGCGGGCCAAATTCAGCCTTCCAGTTGGGGAACCCTGACCACGGACAGACTAATTATTACACACAAATAGTGGATGCAAAAATATACATCCTGATCATAAAAACATTTCATATTTTAAATATCATTAGACCATATCCATCAGTGGTAGGAAATGTGGGATAGTTAAAGATTCAAAACAATGCTTTAGCATTCAGAGGTGGTATATTCAAACTTTAGGTGCGAAAGAGGCGTGTGTAGCAGAGTCTAGAGAAAACCCGTCATTGTATGCGTGTTCTCTCTCTCAATAGGGGGACATTCAGCTATGACGCTGTCTGCACTACAATGTTACCTGCATTGTAAAGGAAGGGAGAAGAAATGACTGTGCGAGGTGTTTAAAAGGAGAAAGAACAGATCGTCTATCCGTTCTAACACAGTCGTTCTTTGTGCCCTCGCACATGGAAGCCCCAATAGAGTGTGTGATCCAGATGGTGCAAAGCACAAAAGCAAAATACATACAAAATTCTAAATGAGAAAAAAGAAATACAGCAAGTCTAATCATTCCAAAGTCCACCGGTCTGTTCCTGATACACTTCAATGACATCCTCATCTTCCATTCCAAGCTGGGGAGGGAGAGAAAGTCAGAAAGACGCAGGGGAAAGTTGATCTGCAAGCATGTTCAAGGTTCACAGGAAAACAAATTGAAATGTCACAAAAAAAATATTTATAAATAAGAACATTTTGACTTTAGGAGACAGTGGTGGTTGTTTAACCTGGGTGTCAGTCTGTTCATGTCTGGAATTGCCATTCCATAAGGGTTTGGCCAGAGAAACAGCCTGGCACTCAGGCTAGTGGTTGTATGGATGATACAAGGGAAGAGGGATGGGTTGGGGTACCTCTTTGGGGGTTTGGTTGTCTGAGATTCTCTGTCCTTCAAAAAGAAACCTTAGGGTGTTCATTGGTACACCCTGCAGGAAGGAATCACACATGGTTGCATCAGATACTGGGAACATGATGACATTCATTCTGAAGTTCTGACCCACATTGTCAAAATGAGATGGGACAATCGTTGGGCTTCATAACTCTACCTGTCTTTGACTGTAAGATTCCTTTAGCTTCTTTAGATGTGTTGTCATCTTCACTTTGAAGTGAATTTCACTGTTGTCCTGAAAGTAAAGAAGGAATTAGGCTTTTTTTGTTGTTGTTGCCTTTTCTCAATTGGTTTTACTCGACTGCTGCATCCTCTCTCTCCTCTGTCCTCTTTTTTGTAAAAGGTCAAAAGTAACCGCTGGAGATGGAAGGTGGATGGAAACGCACTAGTATGAAATGAGACTCCTCCAATGGTGTGTCATCAGGCCAATGATGTTTACAGGGTGGAATCCCAAGATAAATGTATACAGTGAATAAAACGGATTTAGCTAGTTGTGAAATACATTTAATAGATTAAAGGGGGAGCAGCATATGGTTTAAATGTTTGCATGCTTTTCTCCTTCGAGAAAACATTAGCTGATTTAATTGTGGCAAATTTCTAAACTTGTCCTAAGGACTCAGGTAGGATACACTTGTGCCACAGAAAGAACAATGAGCTAGTTACAAAAATATTTGCTTGTGCTTACTTACCAAAAGGAGGTTATCAAGGAAGGGAGGACCCTCTTCTATTTGCCGACTAACGAATTGACACTCTCCTCGACCACTTATCGGTTTCAGAGAGAGGGCGGAGGAGAGCGGGAGGACAGACTTTTACCCAAATGAGAAAAGGCCTATGGCTCCCCCAGTGTCCTTTCATATTAGCACGTATAGGAAAGGATATAAGGCAAGGAAGCAAACTCTCCTGTCTGAGATGTATCCACACTTCTCCATATTATCTTACCTGACCAATCACCTTCAGTTTAATGTACTCTCCATCCTTCTTCTCACTTCCATCTCCACTTGAGGGTTTTGTCTCCTGGAATAAAAGTGTCCCATTGACATGTACATACAACATTACATCAGCATAGTCTGCCAGCCTACTGCACTGTCAACATGTCACGAATCCCTCCATGGTTGCCAAACAGAATAAGTTGAATCGGTACGTAGTAGACCAAAATGGAGAGTCAGGTGACATATAGCTAGCTACAATCTTGTAAAAGTAAAACCTAATGTTATACCGTTCGTGCATAGTCAGTGGCACTATTTTCGATCTAGCTAACGTTACCTACAGTAGATAGCCTGTGTTAGCAAACACTACTCTTCTCGGCCCACACAGCGGCTAACGTAGCTTGCTAGCTAACATTGCTCAACCATTATTCTGTCTCTTCAACCAATTCAGACAAGTAAGATGTTTATTAAACCGTACCCCTACCGTGTCTGACATGGTATTTTTCTTGTGATGTTTATTTTATTTCACAAAACGTTTTGTTCAAATTGTATACACTGCCTCGGGATTCTTGCTGTTTTGAGAAGCAGGTACCATTAATAAACTGACCCGGAAAGTGAATAGTTCTGGTTCTTCTTCGTCTGTGTTTTTTATATGGCGGCTGGGAACCAACTCTAAGGTGAATTACCGCCCCCAACTGGACTGGATTACTGGAGCAGAGATAGGGAAGGGCTCAATCTTACCCATTATTCATCGTCTCCTTAAAGGAAACTAAGTACATAATTAAACACTACATAAGATTTTCTCAACAGTTCATTTAAGCTTGGCTCTTCAACACCATTACTCCTTAAATCTAAATACTCCCCTTTCCCTCCCATGTTGCTGGCACTGAAGTAGAATGTGTTCCACTGTCGCCATGTTTTCCCGACAGTGTTTACATCTCCTAGTCGTATGTTTTCCTACCAATTTCAATGTACTGTTGAGCCCAGTCTCAGCTTTGTGATTACACTTTCCTCCCCTCTTCTCAACCTGAGGACATCCCTGCCCCCACCATTTTCCTGGATCTTATACAGGTTTCTTCCCTTTTACTCCCTGTTCCACATTGCTTGCCATTCGTTTTTAACCACTGTACTTATTAACACGTAGCTTCTGCTTTACTGATTGACATGTCCATATCAACATTAGGATGTTTGAGAGCCTGCTTGGTGAGAGCATCCACCTCCTCATTCCCCTCTACTCCCACATGAGCTGGTACCCAGACGACCATCACAAATACCCCCATCTGTCTCACCCGAAACACAGGCACTGCAAAATCTCATACAATACATCTTGTCTGCTTTGTGACAGAAATTAAGCTCATCAGTGCTGCACGAGTCAGAGCAGTTGACTATCCTGTCTGGCCTCACCTCCTTCACCCACTCTGCAGCCAAGAGCATAACCAGCAACTCCACTGCGTATAAATGGCCTGTTGCTCGTTTTGTCACTGCCACCTGAAACTCAGAAACACTAAAAGCTGCACCTGTCCTCCCTGTTTTAGGGTCCTTAGATCCATCAGTGAATACAACATATTCAAGACAGTATACAAACAGTCCCACCTCTCTCACCATGCACTTACCTAACCCCCCAAAACTTGCATTCAGAGTCATTTATGCTCCCATGACCACCTTTTTTTCCCAGGATGTGTGACTTTATGTCCTTGAAGATTTACACAATATTTCATGGGTAGTTATTATCTTCTCAACTTTAACGGCATCTCTCAAATCAAATCCAATTGTATTGGTCACATACACATATTTAGCAGGCGTTATTGCGTGTGTGTAGCGAAATGCTTGTGTTCCTAGTTCCAACAGTGCAGTAATATCTAACAAGTCACAACAATGCACACAAATCTAAAGTAAAAGAATGGAGTTAAGAAATATATCAATATTAGGACAAGCAATGTGGCTGCCACCGGGGGAGGTCCTGACTGCTCCACAACATATGCTTAGAGCTTGAGCCTGGATTACGTCTAGCTTTTTTAAAGATGTCAGAGCTGCTGATCCATATGCTACACTACCATAGTCCAGTGATAACCATGATAGGGCTATATAACATTTTTAATGCCATTCTACCCGACCCCCCCCCCACTCCATTCCTGACAGGCAATGCATCACATTCAGTATTTGATTTCCTTTGCTAACTACTGTGTTAATATGTTCCGCCCATGTCATTCGAGTGTCAAATCAGACCCTCAGGAACCTGAACACTTCCACCGTCTCCAGCTTCCTCCCGTAGAGCTTCAGCTACACTTCCGCCCAAACATTCCTTCTAGTAGGAAACCCAGTCTGTGTTTTCTCAACGGAGAACTTGAAGCCCCACCCGAGGGACCACTGCTCAACTTCTCTGATTGCTTCTTGGAACTCTCTCAGTTGTATGTGGACTTTTTCTTCCTCTCTTCCACAGCGCCTGGTCATCCGCAAACAATCACCTCACAATATCTGATCTCACCTGGAGAATAATTCACCAATCATAACGGAGAACAACAAAAGACTAATCACACTTCCCTGGGGGGGGGGGGGGGGTACCATTATCTACCTCATAGCTATCTGACATACAGCTGCCCACTCTCACTTGTACTGATCATCCAAAAAGGAAGTCCTTTATCCAGTTAAAAACCCTTCCTCCAACCCCCATGCTATCCAGTTTGATAAGCAGGCTCCCCTTCCCCATCATATCATAGGCCTTCTCTGAATCAAAGAAAATGGCTACCACCACCGCCTTATTTGCCTGTGCCTTCCGTATGACTGACTAGACCCAATACAGGATGCATCGTTCCCCTGCCTTTCCCGAATCTGATAACATTGGCCTCTGCTCTCCAGGAAGTACGTCGGCCTCTCTGTTATCCTCCTTTCCGTAAGTTTACAGACATGAGCCGTCAACGCTATCAGTCTATAACATGATGGATTAATAGGGTCTTTCCTTGGTTTCCGTACTCCGTCCTGCCACACCTTATTGTAGAGGTCCAATTCTTTTCCCATGATGTGACACATCTCCTCTGACCCTCTCTTTCCAACGCTGTCCCTCTTCCGTTAGATGATTTGAGCTGTGCACCTTCAAAAAATGTCTGAGCTAACATCTCTGCCTTCTCCATGTCTCTCATTGCAACAGTCTACCCACTTTTCAGCACAGGGAGATCCCAATCTCATATGACCCCACTCATCCTCGTAATCATACCTCTCCCACAGAAGTAGTCCTGCCTATGTTTACACAGAAAGGGAACAGTTTGTTTTTCTAAATAAGAGTCCTTTTAATTTTGTGCTTTGGCCATTGCATCACGAACTATTCGCCAGCAGGAGACTTAGTGGCACTGAAGAAGCAACCTAGAATTTGAAATGTTGCCAGTAAAAACAATTACATACATTTCACATGATTTAAGTACTGTAGCTAAATTGTATTGCCCAAGTGTGAATGCCAGGGTTAAATGGCAAAAACGTTGGAAGATTGAGATTGGAAGTGCATAGCAATGCACATAGTGAGATTGGAAGTGCATAGCAATGCACATGGTGAGATTGGAGGTGCATAGCAATGCATTCTGACCTATTTTGAATCAAAACGGAATAATGTGAGATTTCTACAATTATTGTATGAATATTTTAACTATAAAGTGCAGGACTCGGAGTGTAAGTTATTAACAAATATATTTATAACTATTTTTATTTTTCTAGGTTACCTCTTCTGTCTGTGTTATTAATCTGACAGCCAAATCGAACGACCACATATTCTGATGACGAAACCAGAAGCACACACACATTTCTCTGACATCAACAAACTTGTGTTGTGGTTGGACTCTTCCAACTAGGCTTGCTGTTATTATCGGGGGAAGATTGCAGCTGAGCTGTGTCGGTAGAACCGTTTTCATGTAGCTAGGTTTACAAATCAAACAGAAGTGTGGATTAAGTTCTCGTCAACGGATAGATAATCAAATGCTTGTTTTAATTTGTGCACGTCGCCATTGTCAGTTTTCACGTCGAAGAACGTCTTGCACAACACAAGCGTTAGTGATATCTTGGCCTGAAGCTCGGGGCCTTGGACTCAAGTAAAGTTCGAAGCGGACTCTAAACTTCTGCTTTCTCAAAGACCGCTATCCGCGGGGCCGGGGCTCTTGTCGCTGGCCCTGTGGATGAGGAAGTGAAGATACTGAATCCACCCAGGTAAATCAGAAACATTTTAGTTAACCGTTACAATTTACAGAAGGAAAGTACTTGACGAATTGATTTGCACGATGTGTGTGGCCCACGTCACGTAGCTAACTAGCTACGTACCGGTAGCAAGCAAGTTAATCGTGGAAAACATTTAGCTAGTTAACGTTAACCAGCTAACTCGACAACTTCCCTGTCAGGCGATGTAATCGAACGTTAGCTGTCTTTTGCAAATTGTTGATTGTAAATCAGATAATATCAGTTTGCTAGCACAGATGCATGTCACCGTCGATAACCAACTAACACGTTAGCTAGCTGTCAACTTCTGTCATGAACCGACTGGTTAGCTGTGCAGCTAGCAAATGAGGGTGTCTCATGTTGATTTGGATCGAAGTGTTTAGAGAGATAATGACCATAGTCATAGATCCGAATGTTACAGCTCAATTAGCTAGATAAGCGTGCATTGCTAACTTGCTTGAACGATAGCCTCATATGGATTCGTTCCATTTGATTTCAATCACTTTTTGACCGCACCCCATTTGGTTTGAATGACACTTTAAATATTTGCCAATGGCAGAGGTGGTCAGAAAGCTAAAACATTTTAGTAGATAGAGGGGTGTTCACATTGAACCAATTTTGCACACGGGCAACTACACGGTAACAGTGACGCTGAGACTCAGATTTGTCAGACTCGGAAACAATTTCCATTTACCATTTTATAAAAACACATTCACTTAAGAACGTGCAGATGCAAAGTAACAGAATGATGGCACAAACCTTCACTCTGTTACCAAAGTTTACACCTGCACTGTTCTTCAAGTAAATGTGTTTTTTTGTCAAATGTGAAGTGGAAATTGAAAGTAGTAATTGTGCATTAAGTTCTATGGTTAGTTTAGCTTTGCAAATATTGTTTTTTGTTTGACATTTGAATGTGAAAAAGTCTGTCACACTGTTATCGTGAAATTGCACACCCCACCCTACATTGCCTAATAAATCAGACTTTGATACAAATGATTGGTATACAGTCTGAAACAAAGTACAGCAAAATTGTGGACACTTTCCTTACAAGCCAGAATGTTGAATAAAATTATATTTGAACTTACTCTACCGGTTGTCTGTGCGGTTGGTCGTTCAGCTGCTTAACATGTTTGTTAAAATATCAACAGGAAAGTATTGTTTACCTAACTTACTGAAGTAGACATTTCTATAACCTGCCACATGTAAAGACCTGTTGGTATGAGTGCGTGCATGTACTTCTGTCTTGTGCACATGCCTTCGGTCATAAGCAAACACATTTTGATTGCCCCACACACAGACCCACGCTTTGATGTCTGTTTAATAATACTTTCGTGTGGATATTTTGACCAGCTGAAGGATCAAATATAATTTTATTTAACATTTGTTGGCAGAGAATGTAATGTTAATTTCTCTACCATAAGCTGCCTTCAACATTGATTTAGAGAATTTGGCAGTATGTCCAACCGGCCTCACAACCTCAGACCATGTGTATGGTGGGTGTCGTGTGGGTGAGTGATTTGCTCATGTCAATATGGTGGGGTTATGGTATGGGGCAGGTATAAGCTACGGACAACGAACACAATTGCATTTGATCGATCGGCAATTTCAATGCACAAAAATACCTCTACAAGATCCTGAGGCCCACTTCTTTTTTTTAAAAGATGGGTCCACCCACTTGTTAGCCAGGCCCAGCCAATCAGAATTAGACAGATACCTGATGGCCGGTCTCAGACGATCCCGTAGTTGAAGAAGCTGGATGTGGAGGTCCTGGGCTGGTGTGATTACACGTGGTGTGCAGTTGTGAGGCTGGTTGGACGTACTGCCAAATTCTCTAAAATGACATTTGGAGTGGCTTATGGTAGAGAAATGAACATTCAATTATCTGGTACCAGCTCTGGTTGACATTCCTGCAGTCAGCATGCCAATTGCACACTCCTTCAAAACTTGAGAAATCTGTGGCATAACTGCATGATATGCCACTTGTCAGGTGGATGGAATATCTTGGCAAAGGAGAAAAGCTCACTAACAAGGATGTAAACAAATTTGTGCATTTGAGATAAATGTTTTTTTTGTGCGTATGGAGCAGTTCTGGGATATTTTATTTCAGTTCATGAAACATGTAACCAACTCTTTACATGTTGTGTTTATATTTTTGGTCAGTATATTAAATTGTTGCATGTTACACAGCATACTCTTGAATACAGGTTTAGTGTCATGTCAATCATAGATATATATTTCAGACCCCTTCAGACCACTGCAATTTAACTGGTGCATCATTGGCATTTTTTAAATTGAAATAACATTTTTACTTCCATTTACTACCACAACGATGGCAGCTGGTCCACTCACTGTCGAATGTCAACTTAAATGGGAATGTTGGTTCTATTATCTATATTTCTGTGATTTCAATAGGTTTCCTATGGAGGACTGACAGTATAATTTACAACAAATTATATTTCCATTAAAGTAAACATTTTTTGATGTGTGGACAATCCAATCATCTTTGTGCTACCAGTTTTGAACGTTGAAATGTTATTCCCATTTTAGTACATTTATCATACTCACCCTGTATTCAAGAGCCTCAATGTCTGTGTTTCAACCGATGGCCGGCACAACACAAGCATCACAGAAGATGTAAAATAGGGTGTAAAATAAGAGTTTTTAGATAATTGACGTTAAAATATTATTAAAGTAGTTTGACAACCCTGTTTGTAAGCTTTAAAATGTATATCAAACTGAACTGTTTATCTTTTCCGGTGATGAAGACATGGATGTCTCATGGTAGGGTGGGGGTGTGCAAAATGGGTCATCTTTAAGCACCTCTATCTCCTAAATGTTTCGGCATTCGGGTCCAAAAAGTTACTTTCTGACCACTTCTACCATGGGCAAATATACACTGCTCAAAAAAAATAAAGGGAACACTAAAATAACTGGCTCCTGGATGAGCCAGTTCCTATGCTTCCTGGCTGATGTTTTGGTCACTTTTGAATGCTGGTTGTCTTTCACTCTAGTGGTAGCATGAGACTGAGTCTACAACCCACATAAGTGGCTCAGGTAGTGCAGTTCATCCAGGATGGCACATCAATGCGAGCTGTGGCAAGAAGGTTTGCTGTGTCTGTCAGCGTAGTGTCCAGAGCATGGAGGCGCTACTAGGAGACAGGCCAGTACATCAGGTGACGTGGGGGAGGCCGTAGGAGGGCAACAACCCAGCAGCAGGATCGCTACCTCCGCCTTTGTGCAAGGAGGAGCAGGAGGAGCACTGCCAGAGCCCTGCAAAATGACCTCCAGCAGGCCACAAATGTGCATGTGTCTGCTCAAACGGTCAGAAACAGACTCCATGAGGGTGGTAAGAGGGCCCGACGTCCACAGGTGAGGGTTGTGCTTACAGGCCAACACCGTGCAGGACGTTTGGCATTTGCCAGAGAACACCAAGATTGGAAAATTCGCCACTGGCTCCCTGTGCTCTTCACAGATGAAAGCAGGTTCACACTGAGCACATGTGACAGATGTGACAGTCTGGAGACCCTGTGGAGAACGTTCTGCTGCCTGCAACATCCTCCAGCATGACCGGTTTGGTGGTGGGTCAGTCATGGTGTGGGGTGGCATTTCTTTGTGGGGTGCACAACCTTCCATGTGCTCGCCAGAGGTAGCCTGACTGCCATTAGGTACTGAGATGAGATCCTCAGACCCCTTGTGAGACCATATGCTGGTGCGGTTGGCCCTGGGTTCCTCCTAATGCAAGACAATGCTAGACCTCATGTGGCTGGAGTGTGTCAGCAGTTCCTGAAAGAGGAAAGCATTGATGCTATGGACTGGCCTGCCCGTTCCCCAGACCTGAATCCAATTGAGCACATCTGGGACATCATGTCTCGCTCCATCCACCAACGCCACGTTGCACCACAGACTGTCCAGGAGTTGGCGGATGCTTTAGTCCAGGTCTGGGAGGAGATCCCTCAGGAGACCATCCGCCACCTCATCAGGAGGGAGGTCATACAGGCACGTGGAGGCCACACACACTACTGAGCCTCATTTTGACTTGTTTTAAGGACATTACATCAAAGTTGGATCAGCCTGTAGTGTGGTTTTCCACTTTAATTTTGAGTGTGACTCCAAATCCAGACCTCCATGGGTTGATAAATTTGATTTCCATTGTTAATTTTTGTGTGATTTTGTTGTTAGCACATTAAACTATGCAAAGAAAAAAGTATTTAATAAGAATATTTCATTAATTCAGATCTAGGATGTGTTATTTTAGTGTTTCCTTAATTTTATTTGAGCAGTATATATATATTTAATTCAAATGAAAAAGGTGACGCGGTCAAAAAGTGAATGAAATCAAATGGCACGACCCAATGTAAACTATATTTAGCTAGCAATGCAGTCTGATTCTTGGTTGAATCTGCTTGCTAGTGAGTGACTAATTCTGTTGGTGTGCAATACTCAGATTTTACAGGAGAAAGGAACCCCTTTGATGGGAGAATCCTCTATCCTGGACTCCTGGGTGAATCAACGTGTCAAGATGAGTATGTACACTTCCTCCCAACACATAGACGCAGTTGTAATACATCTGAACTGTCATGACATTAGGCCATATCTGATCACCTAAGGTGCCCTGCGAATGCTTTGCAATACTCTCTGTTCTATCCCTTCTATTCTGTGTTTTCTGTTCTGAGCTTTCGATCTGCCCCAAACAGACGAACAGGAGGCGCTGAACTCTATAATGCAGGACCTGGCCGAACTGCACCGCTCTAGCCGCCCTGCCATGACCCTATCTGACCTGGGCAAACCCAAGGCCTCTTCACCCAAAAATCAGGTCTGTCCACTTCTCAACTTGTCACTGATCAGAGAATACTCTCAATACAATAAATGGCATTTCTCTTCCTCATCCCCTTTCCTCTCATGAATGCTGGTGTGTGTGTGTGTGTGTGTGTGTGTGTGTGTGTGTGTGTGTGTGTGTGTGTGTGTGTGTGTGTGTGTGTGTGTGTGTGTGTGTGTGTGTGTGTGTGTGTGTGTGTGTGTGTGTGTGTGTGTGTGTGTGTGTGTGTGTGTGTGTGTGTGTGTGTGTTTATACAGAACGATGTGCGAGTGAAGTTTGAGTACAAAGGGGAGAAGAGGATCCTGCAGTTCTTTCGCCCAGTCAGGCTTGATGACCTGGGGAACAAAGCCAAAGTGGCCTTCGGTCAGGCCATGGACCTGCATTACACCAACAATGAGGTACATATCACGATAACATCATCACCACAGTGGGGCTGGGCTGTATACCGTATTTTTACAAAAGACCGGTATTGATGTACAGACTAGTTTGGGTTTCAACTTGACCTTCTATAACGGTATTTGAATATTTGGTTTGTGATATGCCGTGTGTAACGTCCATTGTTGTTGTTTACGTTGCTACTCGAGTCATCTCTCACCATGGCGCTTTCCACTCAGACCTAGCCCCTGCCTCTGCCCCTGAAGGAGCGCTTTTGTTGTTCCTCAACCACAAGCATGTGTACTTTGTTTGTTTCATAGTAATAATAAAATACAATAATACAGTAAACCTTGAGACACTTGCGTTCTGTCTGCATGGTCAGTGCAGCAGATGCTACAATGATGTTGATGACAGCTATGATGTTTTCACTTTGCTTCTTAATATAAATCCTCATGTGTTCTACAATGACACTATTAGTTTGTGTTTCTTACATCTGCAAACAGCTAGTTTGTCTTTCCTTAGGAAGTTGGGCCTAAATCTTGTTTGCCGCTAATGGCTAGCTAGCTAATAAATGTACTGAGTAAGAGCAAACGTAACTAGTTGAACAGCCTGATAATACCAGTGATGGTGTAGACCTAAATCAAATCAAATCAAATTTATTTATATAGCCCATCGTACATCAGCTGATATCTCAAAGTGCTGTACAGAAACCCAGCCTAAAACCCCAAACAGCAAGCAATGCAGGTGTAGTAGCATGGTGGCTAGGAAAAACTCCCTAGAAAAGGCCAACACCTAGGAAGAAACCTAGAGAGGAACCAGGCTATGTGGGGTGGCCAGTCCTCTTCTGGCTGTGCCTGGTGGAGATTATAACAGAACATGGCCAAGATGTTCATGAATGACAAGCATGGTCGTATAATAATAAGGCAGAACAGTTGAAACCGGAGCAGCAGCACGGTCAGGTGGACTGGGGACAGCAAGGAGTCATCATGTCAGGTAGTCCTGGGGCATGGTCCTAGGGCTCAGGTCCTCCGAGAAAGAAAGAGAGAATTAGAGAAAGCATATGTAGGGTGGCCAGTCCTCTTCTGGCTGTGCCGGGTGGAGATTATAACAGAACATGGCCAAGATGTTCAAATGTTCATAAATGACCAGCATGGTCGAATAATAATAAAGCAGAACAGTTGAAACTGGAGCAGCAGCACGGCCAGGTGGACTGGGGACAGCAAGGAGTCATCATGTCAGGTAGTCCTGGGGCATGGTCCTAGGGCTCAGGTCCTCCGAGAAAGAAAAAGAGAAGGAGAGAATTAGAGAACGCACACTTAGATTCACACAGGACACCGAATAGGACAGGAGAAGTACTCCAGAAATAACAAACTGACCCTAGCCCCCCGACACAAACTACTGCAGCATAAATACTGGAGGCTGAGACAGGAGGGGTCAGGAGACACTGTGGCCCCATCCGAGGACACCCCCGGACAGGGCCAAACAGGTAGGATATAACCCCACCCGCTTTTACAAAGCACAGCCCCCACACCACTAGAGGAATGTCTTCAACCACCAACTTACCATCATGAGACAAAGCCGAGTACAGCCCACGAAGATCTCCCCACGGCACAACCCAGGAGAGGGGGAGGGAGGGGGGGAACAGGAAGATCACATCAATGACGCACCCCTCCTAGGGACGGCATGGAAGAGCACCAGTAAGCCAGTGACTCAACCCCTGTAATAGGGTGGGAGGCAGAAAATCCCAGTGGAGAGAGGGGAACCGGCCAGGCAGAGACATCAAGGGCGGTTCGTTGCTCCAGTGCCTTTCCGTTCACCTTCACACTCCTGGGCCAGACTACACTCAATCATAGGACCTACTGAAGAGATGAGTCTTCAATAAAGAGTTAAAGGTTGAGACCGAGTCTGCGTCTCTCACATTGGTAGGCAGACCATTCCATAAAAATGGAGCTCTATTGGAGAAAGCCCTGCCTCCAGCTGTTTGCTTAGAAATTCTAGGGACAGTAAAGAGGCCTGCGTCTTGTGACCGTAGTACAGGTAGGTATGTACGGCAGGACCAAATCAGAAAGATAGGTAGGCGCAAGCCCATGTAATGCTTTGTAGGTTAGCAGTAAAACCTTGAAACCTGGCCTAGCCTTAACAGAAAGCCAGTGTAGAGAGGCTATCACTGGAGTAATATGATAACAATGTTTGGTTCTAGTCAAGATTCTAGCAGCCGTGTTTAGCACTAACTGAAGTTTATTTAGTGCTTTATCCTGGTAGCCGGAAAGTAGAGCATTGCAGTAGTCTAATCTAGAAGTGACAATAGCATTGATACATTTTTCTGCATCATTTTTGGACAGAAAGTTTCAGATTTTTGCAATGTTACATAGAGGGAAAAAAGCTGTCCTTGAAACAGTCTTGATATGTTCGTCAAAAGAGAGATCAGGGTCCAGAGTCACGCAGAGGTCCTTCACAGTTGGGACCTAGAACTAGCATCTCTGTTTTGTCCGGGTTTAAAAGTAGAACATTTGCTGCCATCCACTTCCTTTATGTCTGAAACACAGGCTTCCAGGGCGTGCGATTTTGGGGCTTCACCATGTTTCATTGAAATGTACAGCTGTGTGTCGTCCGCATAGCAGTGAAAATTAACATTATGTTTCTGAATGACATCACCAAGAGGTAAAATAATAGAGGACAAACCATCTACAGAGACCAGGCCAGAACTTGTCCGTGTAGACCAATTTGGGTTTCTAATCTCTCCAAAAGAATGTGGTGATCGATGGTATCAAAAGCAGCACTAAGGTCTAGGAGCACGAGGACAGATGCAGAGCCTTGGTCTGACACCATTAAAAGGTAATTTACTACCTTCACAAGTGCCGTCTCAGTGCTATGATGGGGTCTAAAACCAGACTGAAGCATTTTGTATACATTGTTTGTCTTCAGGAAGGCAGTGAGTTGCTGCAACAGCTTTTTCTTAAAATGTTGAGAGGAATGGGAGATTCGATATAGGCTGATTAGTTTTTAAAATATTTTCCGGGTCAAGGTTTGGCTTTTTCAAGAGAGGCTTTATTACTGCCACTTTTAGTGAGTTTGGTACACATCCGGTGGATAGAGAGACGTTTATTATGTTCAACATAGGAGGCTAAGCACAGGAAGCAGCTCTTTCAGTAGTTTAGTTGGAATAGGGTCCAGTATGCAGCTTGACGGTTTAGAGGCCATGAATATTTTCATCAATGTGTCAGGGGATAGAGTATTAAAAAACCTGGGTGTCTCCCTTGATCCTAGGTCCTGGCAGAGTTGTGCAGACTCAGGACAACTGAGCTTTGGAGGAATACGCAGATTTATTAGAGGAGTCCGTAATTTGCTTTCTCATGATCATGATCTTTTCCTCTAAGAAGTTCAGGAATTTATCACTGCTGAAGTGAAAGCCATCCTCACTTGGGGAATGCTGCTTTTTAGTTAGCTCTGCGACAGTATCAAAAATACATTTAGGATTTTCCTCAATTAAGTTGGCAAAATAGGATGATCGAGCAGCAGTGAGGGCTCTTTGATACTGCACGGTACTGCCTTTCCAACCTAGTTGGAATACTTCCAGTTTGGTGTAGCAGCAGTGAGGGCTCTTTGATACTGCACGGTACTGCCTTTCCAAGCTAGTTGGAAGACTTCCAGTTTGGTGTAGCAGCAGTGAGGGCTCTTTGATACTGCACGGTACTGCCTTTCCAAGCTAGTTGGAAAACTTCCAGTTTGGTGTAGCAGCAGTGAGGGCTCTTTGATACTGCACGGTACTGCCTTTCCAAGCTAGTTGGAAAACTTCCAGTTTGGTGGAGCGCCATTTCCATTCCATTTTCTGGAAGGTGCTTCAGAGCTTGGGTATTTTCTGTATACCAGGGAACTAGTTTCTTATGAGAAATGTTTTTTTGTTTTGCAACATTTGGTTTAAAATAAAGCCTAGATTGTTTGCCCATATTGTGCAGCCCTACGTGACAGTGTGGAGATCTCAAATGAGTGCAAGAAATGCAGAAATTGATTAAAATGCAGGAAATGATATTTGGTTGAATTGAACACTATACAACCATCAGATTGGAGAAAGACACATTGAAGTCACTTAGGATGTATGTGTTGCCACTATAGGGTCATAAAGCAAATTTAGAACTTATTATTCATAACATAAAATACTGTCATGCCGTCCAATATTTTGTAAATACCGTGATATGATATTTGGGCCATATAGCCCAGCCCCAAGTCACAGTGTTGGTTTCTGGCAGTCAAATAAGCACCAAAAGCCAAAATCCTCAACATGTCTGAGCGAGATAATTTATTGTTCTGAGAGAAACTACCAATATACCTTCCACTTCTCTTTCACTTCCTTCTCTTCCTGCCGTTTTGCTCTCATTTCTTCCTCTTCTTCCAAGCTGATCTGTCTGTTTCCCTCTCTGTGGTTCTCTCCCCTCCTCCCTCCCAGCTGGTGATTCCTCTGACCACTCAGGATGACCTGGACAAGGCCGTGGAGCTGCTGGATCGCAGCGTCCACATGAAGAGCCTGAAGATCCTCCTGGTGCTCCAGGCCTCCTCTCAGGTTAGGACCACAGAGTTGGGAGTGCTGATCTAGGATCAGTTGAGTCTTTTGGATAATAATGAATAAGATTACGCGGACAGATCCTAGATCATTACTTCTACTCTGAGAGGCTTGGTGGATATGGGCCTAGACCAGATCACAGCACAGTGACTGTAGGGAATCGCACACAATCCATACTGCAGTACTGGCTGATTGACCCATCAACAGCTCACTATGTTCAGCACACTTTCTTGAGTATTTACTTGAATGAATCATCTTAAGACCTTTGTTTAAGCTGACATAAAAGCATTGTTTTACTCAGGAAAAGAAACGGTTGTATAGTAAAACTGTTTTGATATGGATGGTGTTTAATTTCTCCTCTCAGACCTCCACGTCCAGCATGGACCTGCTGCCCCCACACGAAGACCTGGACAACACCCGCTTCAGGGCCACAGACAATAAAAGCATGCTGGCTTTGATAGGTGTGTCATCAACTCTGTGGTGTTTTCAATGACAAGTGTGTGTGTTGTAAGTCGCTCTGGATAAGAGCGTCTGCTAAATGACTTAAATGTAAATGTAAATGTGTGTGTGTGTGTGTGTGTGTGTGTGTGTGTGTGTGTGTGTGTGTGTGTGTGTGTGTGTGTGTGTGTGTGTGTGTGTGTGTGTGTGTGTGTGTGTGTGTGTGTGTGTAATTCATTAATTCATCTGCGAAATTGTCCTTCTAGTAAATACTTTCCATTTCTTTCTCCAAATCCATTTGCTTCATGACATTAGACGCATCCAAAACACATAGTCTTTTACCACCAGTCAGTCTAGTAGTAAGTCTTCAGCTAGAAATGTGTGTAATTGTCTTTCATCCAGGGTCCCACTCCGGGGACCGCAGCTCACCGCCTCCAGGCTACATTCCCGATGCCCTCCAGCAGGTGGCCAGAAACGGCTCCTTCACCAGCATTAACAGCGAGGGAGAGTTCATTCCAGAAAGCATGGACCAGGTAACCTCACCTATAGAGATGGATAGAGTACTCTTTATCCATCTAACCTGTTTTAGCATTGACATTGCCTTTTAGGACTTCCACCATTTTTTAAAGTAGTCAACTGTTTGGGGTATTCCTATGGGTTGGGCGATCAGCCAATCAGAGCGTCGTCTTCTTCAAATTGGGTTGCCTATGGTTTGTAAATGGCTTTTAAGCTACATCACCGCCATCTAGGGGCTGTAATAAATGAGTGACACGATTTTGTCCAGGACTCCAGCACTGCAGTTGGTGGTAAATCACAAATATCAGCTTCACTCTTCTTTTTTTATACACAAAAGACGAAAATGGACTACTTTAAAATGGAGATGGCCTCAATGGCGATGCCCATGCTCACACAGATGCCATAATGGCACAGCTACAAAGATGAGTCATCTATCTCTATGACCTCACCTCTGAGACTGGGGAAAGATTGAGACAGGGGCCCAGATTAGGAACAGTCATACTAAGGCCTGGTCCTAACACTCTCGCCTACTCGTAACTGGCCTTCATTACCACAGTTATGAACATTTCTATTAACATGTTCAGAGTATGACAAATAACAGCAGTCACAAACTCAATCTCTCCTTTCTAGATGCTGGACCCTCTGTCAATGAGCAGTCCAGAGAACTCTGCATCAGGGAGTTGTCCCTCACTGGACAGCCCACTGGACAGGTGAGTCGTGAACATCCAACTGAGAACCACATAGCCAGCATGCATTGTGGTAACCTTCAACACTTCATCTTCTGAATCAAACTGTTTTTAAAGCATGTATTCCTCCTGTATTTCCTTGCAGTGATAACTATCCTAAGTCACGTATGCCCCGGGCACAGAGCTACCCAGACAACCACCAAGTTTACCCAGAGTATGATATTCCAGTGTTTGAGAAGTCGGGGAAAGGGGGCACTTACCCAAGGCGATACCACATTTCCTTTGGCCTTCAGGACTACAGTGATGGTGAGGGACCAACAACAACAAAAACAGACCCTCTCTAAAAAAAAAAGTCCCATTCAATTCAACCTTAAATCCGGGTGTCCCGAGTCCGATTCTTTTATTTTTAGAGTATGACAGAAAACTATTGTTGTTTACCTTCATTCTCCCTCTCCCATCCTCCCCTGCAGGGCGAAAGACGTTCCCTCGAGCGCGGCGGACCCAGGTCCACGGCTTCCATTCCCCGGTCAGTTTCAGCCCCACAGAGCAGTCTCTCAGCACCAGCAGTGGCAGCAGCATATTCACCCCAGACCTGGAGGAGCCCGGGGGTCGCAGACGCAGGGGCAGTGACATCGAACCCAACCCCACCCTCTCCGTTATGGACATCAGCCCACCCAGCCGCTGTGAGTAGAGCTGGCTGGGGGAGAGAATAGGGAGGGTGGGAGAAAAAGGACGGTTTGAGAATGGAGAGAAGAATGCTTATGTGGGGGTGGAAGAATGGAAGAAAGTTAATGTGGAAGGATAGCTGGTCTGGCCAGGTAGCTGCTCAGCACTTTGCAACAAACGTATTTCTTGGAAGCGCACACAAATGACCTGATTTGATTTCCCCCATGTGTCCCCAGCTCCACGTGCCCCTACGAACTGGCGGCTAGGTAAGCTGCTGGGTCAGGGTGCATTTGGCCGGGTCTTCCTGTGCTACGATGCAGACACGGGCAGAGAGCTGGCTGTTAAACAGGTCCAGTTTGACCCAGAGAGTCCCGAGACCAGCAAGGTGAGTGGAACAGAGATTGTGTTTGTCGAGAGTTGTGTACACTGTGCACTCAACATATCTTGTCTATCTGCAGGAGGTAAGTGCCCTGGAGTGTGAGATCCAGTTACTGAAGAACCTGTGCCATGAACGGATCGTCCAGTACTACGGCTGTCTACGAGACTCCAACGAGAGAACTCTGTCCATCTTTATGGAGTACATGCCCGGGGTAAGTGTGTGTGTATACGGTTGAATAACTGAACTTAGACCAACTCAATCCGGTCTCCGTCCACCAGTGTGGCGATGTCGGCTGTGTTCCAGGTTGTATTTGTTTCAGTGAAGTTTCACAGATGACCGGCACGGCGCTGCTGCAGTAACGATGACCTGGAATGGACCCGCCGGTTGCTTTAACTCCCATATGGTCACCCTCTGTCCCCAGGGCTCCATCAAAGACCAGCTGAAGTCGTACGGGGCCTTGACGGAAAACGTGACGCGTAGGTACACCCATCAGATCCTGGAGGGAGTGTCCTACCTCCACAGCAACATGATCGTCCACAGAGACATCAAAGGTACAGAAGGGGATAAATGGATGGAATATTGGAGTAAAATGTTGCTGATTCCGATAGGAAGGACCATTCTCATGAATGAGAGTGCTGGGCACATATTCTGGTTCATGTAGTGCTTATGACAGAATTTTGATGGGTATTGAGGGGAGCATTGCTGTAACTCAAGCAGTGCCTTCTGGGTAATGTTTCTTATGAGCGAATGTACCTACACCACCTCCTTACCTCTTCCTGTCCCTCCCTCTTTTTCCAGGGGCCAACATTCTGCGGGACTCTGTGGGAAACGTGAAGCTGGGGGACTTTGGGGCGAGCAGGCGGCTACAGACCATCTGTCTGTCAGGAACAGGGATCAAGTCAGTGACTGGTACTCCCTACTGGATGAGCCCAGAGGTGATCAGTGGAGAGGGCTATGGCAGGAAGGCTGATATCTGGTAAGACTGATTATTACTGAGGCAGACTTACCAGCAAAGTAGTTTCCACCTCCTTGTCTCCTCTTTCAAACCATGGGCTGAGACTTAAAGCCCACATGCAGTCTTTGTATTTAAAAAAAAAAAATCACTGTATGGCTAAAATGTAATGAAAATAACTCCTACATTTGATTTGATCATGTATTTCCCTGAGCGTCCCTTCGCCTTGCTCTGCCTGATCGTGTGGGCGTTAGGGAACACACATTTTGAAGATATTTGGATACACACCTGTGATTAGCTAATAGGATGGTCTAGAGCCCACCCCCTTACCCAAATGACCAGTCATTGGTCTATTATAATCAGATCCCATTGTCATGTGGGCCAAAAGTTCCATCCCACCTGAACAGGCTGAAATCCAGGCATTTTTTTCAAACCGCTCTTACACCAAAAGCTCATTATAATTTGTACAATTTCAGACTGTTATTTTGACCTCATAGTGTGGAAATATCATAACAGAGCATGAAAATCTAGTTTAATTGCACTGCACCTTTAAGAGGTTTCATATGATTTTCAATTAAGTCTCTTCAAATTAGTGGTCAGAAAGGAGAGTGGATCTGGAAAGGAGATTATGGTAGATGAGTGTAACAGCCACTGTCATGTAAATCTTGGTGAGATGAGAACCAATAACAATCTTGATGTGTTGAGTGGGAGGCTGGTGGGAGGAGCTATAGGAGGACGAGCTCATTTTAATGTCTGGAATGGAGTTAATGGAGCAGAGTATCAAAAGGTTTGGTACCATTCCATTGATTCCATTCCAGCCATTACAATGAGCCTGTCCTCCTATAGCTCCTCCCACCAGCTGCCTCTGGTGGGATGTCATGTCAACTGTTGATGAGGAGAATGATGATGATGTTGGCTAATGTCAGTGGTGTCCTCTCCAGGAGTGTGGGTTGCACGGTGGTGGAGATGCTTACCCAGCGGCCCCCCTGGGCTGAGTTTGAGGCCATGGCGGCCATCTTTAAGATCGCCACCCAGCCCACCAACCCCTCGCTGCCCGCCCACGTCTCTGACCATGGCCGTGACTTCCTCAAGCGCATCTTCGTGGAGTCCAAGCTGAGGCCCTCGGCCGACGACCTTCTGAGGCACATCTTTGTTCACTAGCCCCTTCCCCCTGACCCCTGAACTGCCAGAGATGTCCTTAGATGATTCGCTGCCTCTGACTCCCCCTGACTCCACCCTCCCAGCTCCAGACAGAAAGCCCCCATTGGACCAGAGAGGACTTGGTGGGAGGTATCCATCTGGTGATTGGATGAGGTGGGTAGCGGTGGGGACTACAACTCCTGCGTCTCTGTTTTTAGGAGACTGGCAAGGAGGAATTAATGAAAGAACTCATTTAGAGAAAAAGTTGCACCTTAATTTCAGAAACATGGTAAGTTGCTCAACCAAGATGACAAAATAACCTTTTTTGAAAATGTTTTTATGATTAATATCTCCTGCTTTTGATTGTGGAGTGGGACTCAGTCACTCTGCACTTAGCTCACTGAGTCCACGTCTGTGTTTCTGATCTGGACCTTAGTGGAGATTTGAGGTGATGATCATGATAATCTGGGCCACGTTTAGTAGGCAAACGTTGTGGAACACATTGCAGATAGAGGTGGCATGACTAGAGCCGAAACGATTCCTTATTCTACATATCTTAGGGGAAGGTTTGTTCTACATGCTATATCGATCTGAGCGTTGCATAACGTTGTGTCCTGCTGAACGCACCCCTAGTGTGGTCCTGACTCGACCCAGAATGTACAGCTGAAAACCCATAGCATGCTGCTATCGAATCCACAACCAGAACACCGGGTGAGGAGAACACCCCCCCCCACATGCTTCCTGTAACACTGCTGCCTACGTTGCTCCCCCCTCACTTGCACATTCACAGTCCATGTAGAGCACCCAGAACTCAACGATTCTTCTTACTTATACTGTAGACATTCTCTCGATGCTGAAAAAAATGCTTTTGTTGCTAGGATCCCTCGCTTTACTTCAGTCTGTCCCGCGACAGTTGTGAGTGTCCGTCTGTTCCTCTGCTGTGTCAGTCAGGTCACCTGTCTGTCAGGGTCTGTTGTCAAATCCCCTCCCAGCCTTTTGTTCTTTGCCTTGTGCCTTTTTTAGCAGTGTAGGAACATGTCTAGTTGAAACGTTTTCGGTATGCATCAGACGAGTACCAGCCTATTTACGGTGCGGATCATATCCAAGTGTTGTGGCACTGTTCTCTGCCTTCTCCTCACCAGGGGTCATAGGTCTCTTACTGACCCCAGATCAGATACAATCGAGACACACCAAAGCGGAAACCTAGAGTGCTCATCATAATGGGTTTGGTGCTTCAGTTCTTAACAGAAATGCATCTGAACTCTGTGATTGGCCGTGTGGTACTACGAGGCCAGTTGATTGCCTAAAGTTTAGGCAGGCCTTAGTTGATTGGTCAAAGGTACATTATGGCATTTTAAAACCGGAAGAGTGGAGAACCGCTAGCCAATTAGGATGCTTGTTACTCAGTTGTAGGCATACTGTATGTTAATATCAGGTACTACTTTGTGCTGAAGCACTATGTTAGCCAGTTTACATCTTGACTAAGATACTACTGCACTGAACAGTACTCAGCAAAAAGCTCTGCAATTATGCCAATATCAATACTCGACAGTACTGGTGAATACTCAGTTATACTCCACAGTGTTGGACACCATCTGGTACTATTGTGCCCTCTTGCCCTACAATGCCTTGCAAAATAAAGTACTGGTATGTTGTAGTAGTATGTGCTGTGTCATGTCTCACATGCTGCTCCTCTCAAACACTCCTTTAGCATGCGCACACACACCAGAGCAGTTTTCAGTATGTTTCAGTTGGGGATGGGCTCAACTACTCGATTCTCGATTTGTATTGGAAATTTGCAAATGCAACTATTTAGCAGTTTCAAATGACAACATTTCAAACTCTAATATGTGTTTTATTTTTTTGGAGTGTGTCAAGTGCACTGCAAATATCTCATAAAAAAAAATGAATTGAAGCAATCGATAGCATACTGCAAGATGGTTTTGCCAGCAGCCCTGTTTTGTACTTGCATGTGAGTACTCGAGTACCTGAAATGGTTTGCATGAGAATACTCAGACATTTTTTTTTTCCAGATGTCAATCCCTGGTTTCAGTGCTGTACTCAGCCATACCTCAACATTACTAACACGTAGACTTATCTAAAATCACAGCAGTGCTACCTGTTTTGTGCTGCTTTGCACAGTGAATGTCAGATATATTTGACCCTTATTTTCTAGATGCAGAAGGATAGGTATTGGATGTCGACCTCGTCCTTTTTTAAGTTAGTGATGGAAGTGGCTGTCTATTTGACTCCAGGGGGTGTTGTTGTTGTGGTCATTGCCTGTAAGCTAACCCATAGGTACTCACGGTATGGAAACACAAGCTCTTTTGTGTGAGGACTTCAGGAAACCTACTGATCAACTAGCCTGAAATATGATCGAGCATTTCTCCCATCACCTAGGCATTAACTCCCCCTCAGCCATAGGTACTAAATCCGGTCTCTCTCGCCCGCTGAAGGAGTGCTGGTTAAGAAAAATAATTGTCATTTTTGTAGTCTGAGAAGCAAAATAGCGACCGTGCGTGTTATCGGCTAAGCTGGTCCCCAAGAACCTAGACCCCTTCCTTACCCTCCTGCATTGCCTGTAAAAATGAAACTGAACATTTCCATTGGCACTGGACTCGCTGAGATCAACTGTCAACAGAAATAGTGACGCCATATGCACTATTTAAAACTGGTACATAATGCGTTCTCTACCGCTCGCTTCTTCAAGGTTACTCATTGGACGACGGACTTCTACTCTGTTGAGCATAGACTGTCTTGTGTTGTTTCTGTTAGCGATGACCTTTTTTGCACATTTTTTAAAGACTTCAGATTTTTTACACTGATTGTAATACTTTTGCTTCTGTGTATGTGGGTGTGAGTGGATGTGTGTGAATGTTGTATGTGAATGTCTGTGGTTGTGTTGCACAAGGATCTTAGTCAGGAATGTAATGTTTCATTCTCACCACCAGGTGGCCTCATTTACCATTGTGGATTAACACTCCGCTGTTGAAATGAGAAGTCTACTCTGAACACAGACTTGGCGGCTGTCCTTCATTTGGTTTTTAATTTCACACCCCCACTCAGAGGGACTGTTAGTTAGTGATAGTAGTGTATGGTAGACTAGGCCTGAATCCCAAAACCCCTGCTCCTTACTTGTGTAGATCTGAGAGGATTGGACAGGTGGGTTTGGGATTCGGGAAAGACTTAAAGTAAAAGGCAGTGAACTGAGATGCATATGATAAGGAACCACATGGTATTCCCCTGCTTCTTCTAGAAAACCAACAAGGTACAGACAAACTATACCAATATGGTCCAATATGTGCTTTTATAAGCAACTGCTGACACTCCAGGGTGCTGTAAGCACTTCTCTCGTGTGTGTGTGTGTGTGTGTGTGCTTGACTGTGTGTACTGCAATTTGTGCTCAAATGACACTTGGGGGTGCCCAAAATGCCTTGCGCATTCGGACTGTAAAAAAATATATAGTTGAAGAAAAATAATGTGCCCCTTTTTAAAAAGAAAGATTACACTTATATCCCACACATTTGTTTTCTGTGTATTGTAAAAGAAGCCATGTTTATAATTCCATTTGGTTTGTGACCAATACGCCTGTTTTTATCAGAACTGTATATCAGTGGTATGCATCATTTTTTAAATATATATTTTTATTTTTAAATGGGAGATTTTATGCATGGTTGGATCCTGAGGAGAGGTTCAATGGTGGCGGGAGGCCCATTGGTTTTAGCCTGAGTGCCAGTCTGTCTGTGCCACCATACTAATTCCATGTCACTCATTGTTTGGCTTGTCAAATGATAGCAATGGAGTAAACAAGAACAGATCTGGGACCAGGCTAAGGCCTATTGGTTCCTCTAAATGAATGCTGAAGAGAGGAGACATCTTGATGGAAAAGGGTTGGGAGAGACTGTCAGTCTGTTGGCACTTTGATGTGTTAATAATTATGATGACAACGAAAATAATAAAATATATTTATTTCACCTGTTTTTGTACTTTTGTTTTTTGTTGCAAAGAAATGTATTTAACCTGTTTTTGAGATTTATGAGCACAATATATTATTTTTTAAAGGCAGTGACAGGCCTACTACGGGTTTGATTGCATCATGTGAGCCTTTTAGGACATGCATGTTGTTGACAGGCAAGTATAAGCAGTTTTTCCGCTAATGGACAACCGTGAAACTTGATAATTTGCACTGAAATTTATCCAAACTATTGTTGTCTTTTGATTTCTTGGCTCCATGTGAAGTGTATGAGCTATTAGCAGTGTTTCCCAAACTCTCCTGGGGACCTCAGGTGGTGCACATTTGTGTTCTTGCCCTAACACTACAAGGCTGATTCAAATAATGAACTAATTTAAGCTTTGATTATTTGAATCTGCTGTGTAGTGCTAGGGCAAAAAACATAACGTGGGACCGAGTTTGTGAAACACAATTAGTGACAGGTCTGAGTCTCACACCCACACTGCCCTGAGCCACCTAGATAAGACAAATACCTATGTTCATTGACTGCAGCTCAGCGTTCAGCACCATTGTCCCTTTAAGCTCGTCACCAAGCTTAGGACCCTGAGGGCTGATGGGCTGACCCCAGGTGGGGTCACCTCTGCCTTGCTGTCCCTCAACACGGGGGGAACCACAGGGGTGTGTGCTTAGTCCCTTCCTGTACTCCCTGTTCACCTACAACTAACACCAAGTTTGAGACACTAAGGGGGTAAGCCTGATCACTGGTGACAATGAGACGGCCTACAAGGAGGAGTTCAGAAACCTGGCAGTGAGGGGCCGGAGCAACTTCTCCCTCAATGTCAGTGAGACCAAGAAGCTGATCGCGGACTGCGGGACACGGAGGGGGGACGAGCACACTCCCATCCACATCGACGGAATTGCAGTGGAGTGGGTCGAAAGCTTCAAGTTCCTCAGTGCTTAAAATTGTCCGCGCAGACTTGTGAAGAAGGCACGTCAGCGCCTCTTGCCCCTCAGAAGGTTGAGAAGGTTTGTCATGGACACTCAAATCCTCAAAGTTCTACAGCTGTAACATTGAGAGCATCTTGACTGGCTGCATCACTGCTTGGTATGCCAATAGCACCGGCCTAGATTGCATGGTGCTACAGAGAGTGGTACGGACAGCCTAGTACATAACACGGGCCATACTCCCTGCCATCCAGGAACTCTATATCAGGTGGTGTGAAAGGAAGGCCCGGAAAATCATTAAAGACTCCAACCATAGACTATTTGTTTTCTCTGCTTCCGCACGGCCAGCAGTACCAGTGCATAATGTCTGACACCAACAGGCTCCTGAACAGCTTCTATTCCCATGCCATAAGACCGCTAACTAAATGGCTACACAGACTGAATTTAGTTGTCTGCACACTTACAGGACCCTACACACTACTGCACACAAACACTCACTCCATCATTTGCTCACAAACTCATATGCACATACATTTATACTGATTCTAAACACACCCACACACACAATCATATAACATGCTGCTAGTCTGTCTATCATATCCTGATGGCCTGTCACCTTATACATATCTACCTCTATAGAGCCAATATCCCTGCACATTTGTAAATAGGAACAGATCCTGTATATATTATAGTATGCTTGCTTTATCCTGTTCTTGTGTTTTGATTTAACGTTATTTTTATTATTACATAGTTATTGATAACTGCATTGTTGGGTTTTGAGTTTGCAAGAAAGGCATTTCACTGTACTTGTGCACGTGACGTTGAAATGTGAAACGTATGGGCGAGTCCCAATGTGCTGCAGGGCAAACTGTACTAAAAAGTCACAGATGGTAGAATGAATTTGTATGCGCTCCACTCAACATGTGTAGCCCTGCGGCGGTGACCAGGCCGCTCCGAATCACAGTTCACCACGGCCAGAAACTGTCAGTGGTGCTGGACGGCTTTGTGTCTGGTGGCCGGAGGTTCAAGTCCGGTGCCAGCAGACACGTGGGACAAAAATTGCAGCCAACGATAGAAACAACTCCGGAGAAGTGCAAAACAATAGACGATCTACACGGACCTAGTTTGGCCACGACTGTGTATTGGCTGTTCGTGAAGGGATATGCAGATAAGAGCCATGCGATGCAGGTAAAATGAATTCCACAATCTCTCATTTCTGCTACTCTTTCATCCAAGTATGTCTAGTTTCATACGTGTCGTGAGTGCACGTTATCGAGCGAATTAAAGAGGTAAATCGCTCTTATTCAACTATCCAGAAGAGGTAAATCGCTCTTATTCAACTATCCAGATCATTTTCCATCAAATGATGTCGATGTAACTTGATTTGACGACTGCTATGATTAAACAATAAGACCAGAGGTGTGGTACCACAAATCCCTGAGGCGCCTTATTTATATAAACTGGTGACCAACGTAATTAGAACATAATTAAATTTAGGTCATTCAGGTGGTACATGGTCTGCCGTTATTTTGTGGCAGATGTTAAGACTACAAACCGTTATAAATGACCTATTTGCGAGATTTACTTATTTCAATTAGGTATACGCTACTGACTAAAATCTGGGTTTATAATCGCAATTCAATTTTGGCATGGTTTGCTGAGCTAGATGCAGGTAGGCCAACATCTAATTTCAGTGAAAAGTCCACAATGAAGCAGGCGTTAAATGTGTAGAATGATACGTTGTCAATAGAGCTGTGACCATGATCACGATTGATAACTGCAGCACTCTCAACCAGTGCAGAAATCTGCTCAACCACTCTCTTTCAGTCTCACCTCCGCCAATTGAACGAATTTATACTATTGTTGCACAAAAATATGGTATAAGAATACCTTTTACTCGATCAAGAAACAGTACGTAAACACCAGTAGCTGGTTTCCCTTACCTATTGAAATCAAGAAGAAAATGACAATGGTGAAATAGACCAGTTTACTGCTGTGCAATGTCACATGTACAGCTGAAGTCGGAAGTTTACATACACCTTAACCAAATACATTTAAACTCAGTTTTTCACAATTCCTGACATTTAATCCTAGTAAAAATTCCCTGTCATTGGTCAGTTAGGATCACCACTTTTATTTTAAGAATGTGAAGTGTCAATAATAGTAGAGAAAATCATTTATTTCATCTTTTGTTCCTTTTAGCACATTCCAAGTAGGTCATACTTGTAGGTCATACAAATTGTTTCATTTGGGTCAAACGTTTTGAGTAACCTTCCACAAGCTTCCCATAATAAGTTGGGTGAATTTTGGCCCATTCCTCCTGAGTGTAACTGAGTCAGGTTTGTCGGACTTCTTGCTCCCACACGCTTTTTTTCAGTTCTGCCCACAAATTTGCCATAGGATTGAGGTCAGGGCTTTGTGATGTCCATTCCAATACCTTGACTTTATTGTCCTTAAGCCATTTTGCCACAACTTTGGAAGTATGCTTGGGGTCATTGTCCATTTGGAAGACCCATTTGACTTGCGACCAAGCTTTAACTTCCTGACTGATGTCTTGAGATGTTGCTTCAATATATCCACATAATTGTTCTCCCTCATGATGCCATCTATTTTGGAAGTGCACCAGTCCCTCCTGCAGCAAGGCACCCCCACAACATGATGCTGCCACCCCTGTGCTTCACGGTTGGGATTATGTTCTTCGGCTTGCAAGCCTCCCCCTTTTTCCTCCAAACATAACGATGGTCATTATGGCCAAAGAATTCTATTTTTGTTTCATCAGACCAGAGGACATTTGTCCAAAAAGTACAATCTTTGTCCCCATGTGCAGTTGCGAACCGTAGTCTGGCTTTTTTATGGCGGTTTTGGAGCAGTGGCTTCTTCCTTGCTGAGCGACCTTTCAGGTTATGTCGAAATAAGACTCGTTTTACTGTGGATATAGATACTTTTGTACCTGTTTCCTGCAGTATCTTCACAAGGTCCTTTGCTGCTGTTCTGGGATTGATTTGCTATTTTTGTACCAAAATACTTTCATCTCTAGGTGACAGAACGCGTCTCCTTCCTGAGCGTTATGACGGCTGCGTGGTCCCATGGTGTTTATACTTGCGTACTATTGTTTGAACAGATGAACGTGGTACCTTCAGGCATTTGAAATTGCTCCCAAGGATGAACCAAACTTGTGGAGGTCTACAATGTTTTTTTCTGAGGTCTTGGCTGATTTCTTTTGATTTTCCCATGATGTCAAGCAAAGAGGCACTGAGTTTGATGGTAGGCCTTGAAATACATCCACAGCCACACCTTAAATTGACTCAAATGATGTCAACTAGCCTATCAGAAGCTTCTAAAGCCATGCCATAATTTTCTGGAATTTTCCAAGCTGTTTAAAGGCACAGTCAACTTAGTGTATGTAAACCCCTGGCCCACTGGAATTGTGATACAGTGAATTATAAGTGAAATAATCGGTCTGTAAACAAGTGTTGGAAAAGCGACTTGTGTCGTGTGTAACGGATGTGAAACGGCTAGCTTAGTTAGCGGTGGAATAGTGGGTGCTAAATAGCGTTCCAATCGGTGACGTCACTTGCTCCGAGGCCTTGCTCTGCAAGGGCCGCGGCTTTTGTGGACTGATGGGTAACAATGCTTCGAGGGTGACTGTTGTTGATGTGTGCAGAGGGTCCCTGGTTCGCGCCCGGGTATGGGCGAGGGGACGGTCTAAAGTTATACTGTTACACGTGCACAAAGTAGATGTCCTAACTGACTTGCCAACACTATAGATTATTAACAATACATTTGTGGAGGGGTTGAAAAACGAGTTTTAATGACTCCAACCTAAGTGTATGTAAACTTCAGACTTCAACTGTATGTATATTAATAAAGACTAGGGTAGGCCAATTTATTTGGTAGATTTTCTTAATTGAAATAAAAGATGAAGGTGGTTCTGGAAGTATTCTCAGGGCGATTATTAGGTTGTATAAACATGAGTGCTTTCCTCCCACAATGCCACAAATTATCAGTCATTTTGATAAATAGGACTCACATGCGAGATGTCACTTCGCAATAGAAACTTGCTCTATTTCAAAAAATCATTTTCTATAATTCTTATTTGTACTTATGAGTTTACCAGGGGTGATCCAGTCATCACATTTGGAATTTAGTAGTACTGTGTAGAAAGCCAGTACCTAAGGTGGTTAAATCATTTCACATCCATCAAATTTATCATAGCATTTTATTTAGGAGGTCAAATTCGCTCTGATATTGGTGGGATCATGACCCCAGAAGTTATGCACCTGGATTCATGGTTTATTAAACTAGAGGTTGATTTGACTAATTAGGATACTAAGTAGTTTATTAACTGTTATTTTTAGTAAATATACACTGTGTACAAAACATTAAGAGCACCTTCCTAATATTGAGTCCACCCCCTTTTCCCCTCAGAACAGCCTCCATTTGTCAGGGCATGAACTACAAGGTGTCAGAAGCATTCCATGGGGATGCTGGCCCACGTTGACTCCAATGATTACCATAGTTAGATCAAGTTGGCTGGATGTTCTTTGGGTGGTGGACCATTCTTGATACACACAGGAAACTGTTGAGAGTGGAAAAAAACCCAGCAGCGTTGCAGTTCTTGACACAAACCGGTGCAATTGGCACCTACCACAATACCCTGTTCAAAGGCATTTCAGTCTTTTGTCTTGCCCATTCACCCTCTGAATGGCACACATACACAATCCATGTCTCAAGGATTAAAAATCCATCTTCAACTTGCCATCTTCCCTTCATCTACACTGATTGAAGTGGATTTAACAGGTAACATCAATAAGGGATCATAGTTTTCACCTGGACTTATCTGGTCAGTCTGTCATGAAAAGAGCAAGGTGTCCCTAATGTTTCGTATACTTGGTGTATATTTTGTGAATCATTAATTCATATTAAATATCATTATATAGGACTGTCTCACTGTGCATTTCCAACATCTTTGTGTACATTTCCAGAATCAAATATCTTCTACTCTGCCCCCAACCCAGGTTGAACACAAGAAACTGTACGGGCCCATCTGGCGCTCGCGGTTCGGCCCGTTTGATGTGGTGAACGTGGCGTCTCCAGAGCTCATATCCCAGGTGATCCGTCAGGAGGGCCGCTACCCGGTCCGGACAGAGCTGCCACACTGGAAGGAGTACCGCGATATGAGGGGACAGGCCTATGGACTCCATGTGGAGTGAGTGGCCGATGAACCACATCAAGGACTATTCCTTAGATTGGGTGTAGGAAAGGGTTAATACTTACACACACTGTTTCCTCATTTTTTTTGGCGCACTGAGGAAATATTTGCTCTCGTGAGCGGAAACTGTTGTGAGGATTTTGTGCAACTTCCGGCACATGTTTACAGTAAACCCTGCGGCTGTACCATTACCGTTTTAGACAGTAGCCAATAGGCTATTGTGTCTATTTGAGTGTAATGTAGGCCTACCAACAAAACCAATGGCGCAAATCCCATAACATTTTCACATGGAAATAGCTTTAGATTTCCGTGATATAGCCTACAGTAGCCTATATGTGATGTTCAATGCAGGCACATACTGCATTCGATTTTTAATAATGTTTTTAACATTATGCAACGCTTGATATTAATCATGTTTTACTTGGCCTGTGACACTATAGGGCGTGTTGTATGATGCAAGAAACCATTTTATAAAATACCATTTATTATTGCCATACGGAGACTTAGACAATGTAGGATAAGCAAGCGTGTTTCAAAATACAGCACTGCCCCTTTAATTACGATGTAAGCTTTTAAGCTGATTAGCATTTCAAAGAGAGCTTGAAATGTGGCCTACACGTGTTGTGCTCTTGTAGGGAGGGGTAACTCCCCATTGCTGACCTATATTTAAGCAATAAAGCACCTCGGTGGTTGTGGTGTATGGCCAGTATACCACGGCTAAGGGATGTTGTTGTGTCGTGAGTGCCTGGACACAGCCTTTAGCCGTGGCATATTGGCCATATACCACAACCTCTGAGGTGCCTTATTGCTATTATAAACTGGTTACCAACGTAATTAGAGCAGTAAAAATAAATGATTTATCATACTCATGGTATACGGTCTGATGTACCGCGCCTGTCAGCCAATCAGCATTCAGGGCTCGAACCACCCAGTTTATCCTTTTGATTCAATCACAGAGAAAACGGTAATCTATATAGTGCAAACTAATGCGGAGAACTCAGTGAAGTTCAATCTCTTACGTCTCTGCATGGCATTTCCTCTGCGCGGCATCCTGGGGGAGGTGCGCAGCTTAGAGGGAACATTGCTTACACCCTATGCTTCAAAGATACACTATGACAGTTATTGGTAATAAATCATTGCCTTGGGTAAAAGCAATGTTGGTCTGGTTTGAGGAAACCCTAACTCTACAGGTAAACTTGTTTCAGTAGTAACCCTCCACCTCCAACATGATCAATCTAACCTACAGGTAACTGCCAAAATAAAGGAAACACCAACATAATGGGGCATTGGGGCAACATAATGGGGCATTGGGGCAACATAATGGGGCATTTGGCCACCACTAGTCGCCAGAAAAGCTTGAATGTGCCTTGGTATAGATTCTACAAGTGTCTGGAACTCTATTGGAGGGATTTGACACCATTATTCCATCATTTGGTGTTTTGTTGATGGTGGTGGAAAACGCCGTCTCAGGCGCGGCTCTATAATCTTCCATAAGTGTTCAATTGGGTTGCGATCTGGGATGTTCATTGCTTACTGTGTGGAAGCAACTGCGTTTAATATACTTTGTATCCTTCATTTAAGTTTTTCCTTTATTTTGGCCACGACCTGTAGATAAACCTCCACCCCTTTATTCTCAATATCAACTGTAGATTCAGTGTCTGTCCCCTCCTCTCCTCTCCTACAGTAAAGGCCCACAGTGGTACCGTATCCGTAGTGTCCTGAATCCAAAGATGCTGAAGCTAGCGGAGGTGTCTGCGTACGCGCCTGTCATCCACCAGGTGGTAGGGGACCTGCTACAGCGTATTGAGAGCCTCCGCCTCCGCAGTCAGGACCACACCACCGTACCAGACCTCACCGCAGAGCTCTACAAGTTTGGCTTTGAAGGTGTGATACCATTGGTTCATTCAGTATTATTTATGCTTGTAACCCCTTCAGAAACACACACACCCAGTAGGATTGGAAGCCAGACTCTGCCACAGTCAGCAGCTTAGGTAAAGTGCCTTGCTCGGGGGCACAACGGCAGGAGATGTGCATCTAGGATACCGAGAATCCCACCAGCTCTGTGTCGTCCTCATTGTTCACTGTGTTCTGTCCATCCCTGCAGGGATCTCTTCCATCCTGTTTGAGACGCGGCTGGGTTGTCTGCAGGAGGAGATCCCTAAGGACACGCTGAAGTTCATCGCTGCAGCCAACGACATGCTAACCCTGTCTGAGACCGTCCTCTTCCTCCCGCTCTGGACACGCAAAGTCCTGCCCTTCTGGAAACGATTTGTCCAAGCCTGGGACGACCTGGTGGCTGTAGGTATGTTTGCAAATAATGTCCGGGGCTCCTTCTATTGAGCAACAAGCGGACTTAAAGGTTGGAAAGTAGACATGGTAGGTTCGACCTCCACAATGCAAGCGTACGGTTATTTCTATTGCACAAGGGCTTTCCCTGTCACATCAGTCACTGTCAGCCACTAAGCACCGTTGAGACGGGTCGGAAACCGCAGACCTATGTGGGAACTTTGTTAGTGTGGGAGGCAACCCGTCTGCCAAAGGAAACTCACTGTTGAGCTTTGTTCAGTGTGTGTTTGTGTGCGTCCCCTACATGAATGTGTGTGTTCAATGTATTTCTACATAAACCCTCAGCTCAGCGTCTCATTGACCATAAGTTGGCGCAGATGGATGCCCAGGTGCTGGCTGGGAAGCAGGTGGAGGGGATGTATCTCACCTACCTGCTGTCCTGTGATAAACTGACCCTGGGAGAGGTGTACATCAGCATCACAGAGCTGTTGCTGGGCGGAGTGGACACGGTGAGAGGAGAGGGTCATGGGAGGTCATACAGAGAGGAGGGGGGTGCCATACATAACAGCAGGGTCACGTTCTGTAGGGTACACCGTAAACAAACCTTTTGAAATGGAAAGCGAACATGTGGATTTCTCAATGGCAAAATTATATTATTTCCTCTTCATTTCAAAATGTTTTCTTCTGTTTTGTGCCTACTGGACATGTCCTAGGGAATGGGGGAAGTGATGGAGTCAAAGGCTTTTGTAGGGTGGAGGTGTATTTTGGCTTTAAGATTACACGATTCTCCCCAGGCCATAAATACTAAAAACATTTGCTTTAGTTTGTAGACATATATATTTGCGGTGTAACTTTGTATTAATTTTAGAGGGTACAAAATGCACTCACAGAACCACAGACAGATACACAGTAACCATACAAACACTACATGACCTGCCTGGCTGCATTCCCTGGTGCAGTCGGGTCTTGTTTTTGTCAGGCATCACTTGCTGCTTTCTGGGATCTGTTGCTGAGTAAAGCACAAGTCTCGAGCTCCATTTATTCCACCTTTTATGTTACGTCATAGAGATAAATGTGTTTTGCTCACTGGAAATTAGTGTTCACACTTGAGATGGTCTTGTTCAATGACTAGATGTCACTTGAAATGATCTACTGTTCCAAAGTCATTTCCTTTGCTGATTTTATGATGAATTGATGTCAATAAATGTTGATGATCACTTGATAACTCGTCTCTGATACAGCCTCCACCACTCCCTCAACTTTGAATATATTTTTTTGTTGAAACATCAGCACTTTAATTGTCCAAGTCAAATTTCCCCTCAGGGACGATAAAGTACGCTGAACAAAAATCTAAAACGTAACAATTTCAAAGGTTTTATAGAGTTACAGTTCATATAAGGAAATCGGTCATTTGAAATGAATGAATTAGGCCTTAATCTATGGATTTCACATGACTGGGAATACAGATATGCATCTGTTGGTCACAGATACCTTAAAAGAAAAAGTACGGCCTCCCGAGTGGCGCAGCGGTCTAAGGCACTGCAGTGCTTGAGGCGTCACTACAGATCCGGGTTCGATCCCGGACTGTGTCGCAGCCGACCGCGACCGGGAGACCCATGAGGCGACGCATAATTGTCCCAGCGTCGTCCGGGTTAGGGGAGGGTTTGGCCAGCCAGGATGTCCTTGTCCCATCGCGCTCTAGCAACTCCTGTGGCTGGCCGGGCTCACGTACGCCGACACGGTCGCCAGATGTACTGTGTTTCCTCTGACACATTGGTGATGCTTAAGCGAGTAGTGTGTCTAGAAGCAGTGCAGCTTGGTAGAGTCGTGTTTTTGAGGATATATGGCTCTCGAACTTCGCCTCTCCCGAGTTCGTACGGGAGTTCCAGCGATGGGACAAGACTGTAACTACCAATTGGGGAAAATAATAAGAATATGAGAGAAAAGTAGGGGCGTATCTGGCGTGACCACCATTTGCCTCATGCAGCGCGACACATCTCTTTCACATAGAGTTGATCAGGCTGTGGATTGTGGAATGTTATCTGACTCCTCTTCAATGGCTGTGCTAAGTTGCTGGTTATGGACGGGAACTGGAACACGCTGTCGTACACGTCGATTTAGATTAGCCCAAACATGCTCAATGGGTGAAATGCCTGGTGTGTAAGCAAGCCATGGAAGTACTGGGACATTTTCAGCTTCCAGGAATTGTGTTCAGATCCTTGCAACATGGGGCCGTGCATTATCATGCTGAAACATGAGGTGATGGCGGCAGATGAATGGCACGACAGTTGGCCTCAGGATCTCATCACGGCATCTTTGTGCATTCAAATTGCCATCGATAAAATGCAGTTGTGTTCGTTGTCCGTAGCTTATGCCAGCTTATACCATAACCCCACCGCCACCATGGGGCACTCTGTTTACAACGTTGACATCCTCAAACTGCTTATGGTAGAGTAATGAATATTCAATTCTCTGGCAACAGCTCTTGTGGACATTCCTGCAGTCAGCATACCAATTTCACGCTCCTTCAAAACTTGACACATCTGTGGCAGTGTAGTGTGACAAAACTGCACATTTTATAACAGACTTTTATTGCCCCCCGCACAAGGTGCACCTATGTAATGATCGTGCTGTTCAATCAGCTTGCTTTCAGATTTTTGTTCAGTATATATCATATCACTTCACTCTAAGTAAACACCTCTTTCTTTCTATCGTCCTTCTCCTTTCGCCTCAGACGTCCAACACCTTGTCGTGGGCGTTGTACCAGTTGGCTCGCGACGCCGCGACTCAGGACAGGCTGTACCGTGAGATCATGTCCGTGTGTCCGGGAAGACAGCAGCCCAGATCAGAGGACCTGAGCAGGATGCCCTACCTGAAGGCTGTCATCAAGGAGACTCTGAGGTGAATACACGCACGTAGGCACGGATGCATGTACACGTACACACATGCAGGTTCTGAGGTGAACACACGCACGCCAAGAACGGTGACCTGCAACTGGCCTCTTGTTTTGAGCATGCCTGGTCAAAGAGTTTTTCTGCCTCTGTGCTTGCATTTTCCTTTCTCTAATTATACTGATGATGACTGATAAGTGAAATAACATGTTGGCATTTAATCCGGAGTGCAGAGGGTCAAGGTGGAGGCATGGGGCATGCTTTTTGGACAGTTTATGTAAGGAGGGAGGGGAGTAATGTCCTTATATAACCTGAATGGTGTGTTCAAATTTTAATTGTCACATTCTTCGTAAAGAACAGGTGTAAACTAACTCTGAAATGCTCACGGCCTTTCCCAACAATGCAGAATACAATACATATGTTTTAATAATAAATAAATAAAAACATTATAACACGAGGAATACATACACAATAAGTAATATTTACTTGGCTATGTACATGGGGTACCAATACGGAGTCAATGTGCAGGGGTATGAGGTAATTGAGGTAGAGATGTACATATCGGTAGGGGTAAAGTGACCAGGCAACAGGATAGGTAAGACGGAAGCAACAGCGTAATGTGATGTGTGTGCGGCAAGTGTGTGCCTGTGTGTACATGTTATCCGTGGGTGAGTGTGTGTATGTGTTTAGAGTAAGTATGTGTCAAAGAGGGTCGATGCAGATAGTCCAGGTAGCTATATGGTGAACTATTTAGCAGTCTTATGGCTTGGGGCTTAAGCTGTTCAGGAGCCTTCTGCTCCCAGACTTAGCTCTCCGGTGTCGTTTGCCGTGCGGTAGCAGAGAGAACAGTTGATGACTTGGGTGGCTGGAGTCTTTTGACAATTTTTAGGGCCTTCCTTTGACACCGCCTGGTATAGAGGTCCTGGATGACAGGCTTAAAGAAGGAAATTGGCCCCCTCCACCTCTTCCTATATGGTCATAGCCATTTATCCTGTGTGTCCTTGATTTTCGAATGATTCAAATGCTCAATAACACCATCTAGGTCAGAATCACAACCTTCCATTGCCAACTCTCCGGTATCGAAACTTTACCAAATACCGATGTGACCAGACCTGTCAACATGCACGAAATATGGGGTACCAACTACGCAATTCTCTGTCGTTGTACGCAGGTAATGAATTAGGGCCTGATTTAAAAAAAACCAAATTTTTAATAAAAATAAATCCACTAACATCCCGATTCTCGAGCTGCAACACACAGACATGTACAGAGTTTGTGTCAACAGACATGGAGATGAATACATCATTATTGGACGTAGCTACCTGGGGTCTGCCTCTCCTGTTTGTTGTGATGCTGAGTTTGAAGACTGTCAGCTGTACGTAAACACATGGACAAATCCCTTTTCGACTCGGTGTGTTGTGGGAAGGTGAACACTAATTGTTTCAAGCTAACGTTAGTGAACATAAGATGGATGTTCAGTGGGCTGTGAAGTGTCAGCAGTTCACTCGCGTTTGCGAGTGAAAGAAATGAAACGCAATTACGACAAATAACTGGTCACATTTGTGCGAGCGTGATGTACATTTAATACTGCGTCCCATTAGTTGTATTTTCCACGTAACATGACGAGGATCACGCAACCTGATAGACTAATTATGATCCACGTCACAAAGAGCATTACAAAAGTATAATGAAAAATAAATGTCTTGGCATTAAATGGAGTCGGGAGTTTAGAAGATTGTACGATGAAGAATGAGTGAGTGTCCGGTATTACAGAGGCAATGCTTCTAAAATGCCTTTGCACTAAATTTGCGAGTTAAATCTCCAAATTGCTGCGCGCGTCTGTTACTGTAAAAAAGTTGGACAGGGTTGGCAGGTCTGGCATACTGAACATTCCTAGCCACACACAGGTTTATATAAGGCAGTCCTACAGAGGCTCCCCATGTTGCTGAAGCTGCTCTCTCTCTCTCTCTCTCTCTCTCTCTCTCTCTCTCAGAATGTACCCTGTAGTTCCAGGGAATGGCCGTCTAACCGTAGACAATGAAGTTGTTGTGGACAACTACTGGTTCCCAAAGAAGGTAGGGGCAGGCGAAAAAGATATCAACATCTCTCTCTTTCACCTTTGTCAATACTTAAGAAATCTCCATTTCTTTGCCCAAAGGATGAGATGTCATTTCCATGAAATTCTGTCAGTCGCTCTCCTTCCTGTATGTCTCCTACTTCCTATTCCCCTCTCTCAGACCCAGTTCCATCTCTGTCACTATGCTGCCAGTCATGACGAGGGGGAGTTTGTGGATGCAGAGTGTTTCAGGCCTGACCGTTGGCTGCGAGGGGACCCAGAGTCGTACCAACACCATCCCTACAGCTCTATACCCTTCGGGGTGGGCGTGAGAGCCTGTGTGGGCAAGAGAGTGGCAGAGCTAGAGATGTACTTTGCCCTCTCCAGGGTGAGTAAGAGAAGTATTTCATTGAGATTGCCAAGGAAGTGTTGAGTAATAGAAAGCCGTCAGTGCCAACATTATGTTACCACAGACTGTTGGAGGTAATTGTTGTTCGATTTCGTCCATCATCTGTGGTGATTTGCTAATGGTAAATCCCCAGAAGCAATCTAAGAGTGTGTGGGAACAGGTGTGACGAACCCCATTTTTATGAGTGGGGCAATATTCTGCTTTTACTATCCCAGTTGGCATGGGACGTTGTAGGGACTTAATTTTATGGTTGTAAACTGATTCTCTGGCTAGAGAGACGTCAGACAACCAGGTGGCTCATTAACACTAAACCCTTGAACTTGAACTCTTGTCCCCCCCTCTACAGCTGATGCAGCATTATGAGATCCAGCCAGAGGATGGGGCCCCGACCACAGAGCCCAAGACTAGAACACTGCTCATCCCATCCAAACCCATCAACCTGCGCTTCCTACCCCGAGCCTGAGGAGGGTGCCAGGGAGTTATAGAAAGGGATTGACAGGAGGGTCTGGTGTTGTGGTGTGCTGTGGTAACCTCCAGTCCCCTAGATCCCCTTAAACATAGCCGATTGAAGTAGTTTGGGTGGGGGTGGGGGGAGGGGATGCTGAAAAATAAAGTTTGTTCATGCTACAGACAGCTATATCGGTCTGCTAATACAGGACTAGTAAAGGCTCAGTGCACAACTTTTGTGAAGAAACTATACCCCCCCCCCCCCAAATGCCCTCAAACCAAATCTGATTCATAATCAGGTTATTCTGACACGGAACCCAAACCGGCTGCGCGCGTGCGCTATCGTGCATACATTTATTTGTCCCCCCACACCAAATGCGATCACGACACGCAGGTTAAAATATCAAAACAAACTCTGAACCAATGACATTCATTTGGGGACAGGTCGGAAATCATTAAACATGTATGGCAATTTAGCTAGTTAGCTTGCACTTGTTAGCTAATTTGTCCTATTTAGCTAGCTTGCTGTTGCTAGCTAATTTGTCCTGAGATATAAACATTGAGTTGTTATTTTACCTGAAATGCACAAGGTCCTCTACTCCGACAATGAATCCACACATAAAACGGCCAACCGTATCGTTTCTTGTCATCTCTCCTTCCAGGCTTTTTCCTCTTTGAACGCATCTAAACTTTCATAGTATTACCACGACAACCGGCAAAACATTTAATCTTTCAATTACCCACGTGGGTATAGCCAATGAGGAGATGAAACTTGGGTCCCTGCTTCTATAAACCAATGAGGAGATGGGAGAGGCAGGACTTTCAGCGCGATCTGTGTCAGAAATAGAAAAGTATAATCAAAATGTTTCTATTTTAGCCCTTGGCATTGCAGACGTTCGTTGGCGCGCGCACGAGCAGTGTGGGTGCAATAATTGAATATCATGGATTTCTACATTTCTTTTCCGATGCGCACGCGACGTGTGCAGTCTGGTCAGCATGTGAGGTGTATAACTGGGGCCTTTGCTCTGTTGACCTTTACTATGAAGCTAATACATATAGATTAATCTGCCCTGTAATAAATGCACATTGGTGTCGAGGAGAAATGTATCACTGTGTGTGTGTGTGTGTGTGTGTGTGTGTGTGTGTGTGTGTGTGTGTGTGTGTGTGTGTGTGTGTGTGTGTGTGTGTGTGTGTGTGTGTGTGTGTGTGTGTGTGTGTGTGTGTGCGTGTGTGCGTGTGCGTGTGCGTGCGTGCGCGTGTGAATGGCATAATATAATATCATCAGTTGCTAATACACCTTGTATATTTGTCTAGGGTATTGGCCATCAACTTTTACTTCATTAAAAGTCTTTATAAAATGTGAATTGGTCCATACAAAGATTAAAAGATGGGTTTTATTTACGTTAAATATTAGTTTGTATTTGTGTTAGTTATCAGGTTTAACCAAAGGGGATAAGTAAGTTGAGTGTTAAAATAAATACAGTAGGTTGCAACTTGAAATATAGGTTTGTTAATAATCAAATATAACAGTTGGCGTTGAATCATATGTTTGGTTTCAACAAATGCAAAAGAAATGTTTCAATTGAGAACCTAACTCGTTTACTTGTAACTAGTTGAAGCAATTTTATACAGTACATGTAGCCACCAATCCTATCGGCAAATTTATGGATGATTAGGCTCACATTTTACATCTCACATGTGGGCTATATTATAGGCCAATAGCCAGCCTAGACATATTTATCAAGTAGCCTATCGGGCCACAGACACTTAGGGCAACTCAGAACACTGGATGTATTTAGTTAAATGTATTTTCTGTTGAGAATAGTTTTTAAAAATTATATGCAGAACATCTCACTTGGATCGGGACCACTGTCCTCCATATTTTGTCCTTCTTTATCATCCATCCAGCCCTGCACTTTTCCTTAGAATGGTATGCCCCGGCATGAGCCTATAGAGCCTGTTGATACATCTCCTCTACACCCTGCACGCTCATATTATTTTCCTCGGCATTCTGCAAAGCCTCGAATGTGGATTGGATGAAGCTGTAGGATACATCTCAAAATTTATGCTATACATAGAATAGTGTATGTTCTATAATGTAGACTAGTCGAGGTATATGTTTTAATTAGGCTACAGTTGTCTTGTGTCTGGCTACATTGGATTACCTGGAGCAGCTAGAATCATCCGTCGCCCTAATGGGCTTTGACTGTATCCTATTCATAGGGAGTGAGTATCAAAATGAGGGATGCTGAACGATTCGGATGAGTCGTTCTGGGGCAAGATGCGGACAGAATGGCTGGGGCAGTGCTTCGTAGGATGCTGAGGCTTTGTGATGGTGAGTTGCCGCCGACGGTTTGCCTCTTTGTTCATTTATAGGAACCGTTCGAATGGACTTTCCATGCCTCGGGCATCCCAGGCAGAACCATTTTCCACTGGCCTAGCTGCGATGACCATTGGTTCGATAGGGTTCGGGCGCTATTGTCAAATGACCGTTGCCGTTGCATTATTTGATCCTACGGAATGGTTGTTTACATCTAATTAATTAGGTCAGACCTCTTACAAGTCCGACGGCACCATAGCATCAATGACATCATCATTTAATTTCTGCCATGTAAAGCTATGTCCATGACATCCACAAAGCGCAATGTGTGCAAAGATTCCATTCCAGTCAATGATGCTTCTATCACGGGGTCAATGTCCATTACATTACTATACAAATGGTGGTGTAGACGCTTTGGGTAGGCAACATAGCATCATCATCTATTATAAAGCGCAAACCAGGGGAATGCCACCATAAAACAGCCAGTCAAAATAAATGTGTAGGCTAAGCCTATGGAGGTGTGAGTGAGTGACTGACTGGGTTTCTGCCCACCTCGATGCTGTGGAATAGCCCACTGAGCTAAACGCCTAGGCTATTAGCTCAGGGAACTAAGTCTTTAGGTCTCACTGGTGTGTTGTGGAAAGGAAAGCGTTCAGTTGTCATTGAGTCACAGGGTAAACACATTGAAGATAATACTACCTGCTCTCTCGCCTAACAGACAGGATATGACTGTGATTATTATTCTAGTGAGGCAGTCAATCTGTCAACCCCACAGCCTTCATGCCGTGAGGGTTTCCTGAGCCTGTTGGTGGTGCACACTGGTTTGAATGATCCTAGAGGGAAAAACAAACAGACAACATCTTGAGCCTTGTCGACAACAATCTGGCGTCTGTGTCTCTCTCTTTTCATATTTCTCTCTCTTTCATCCGATCTCGCTCTCTCTTTCGATGTCTCTCCATATTTCTCATGTTTAGTGTAGATTCTGTCTCCTAGTGTAAACATCTGCCTTCCAGAGGAATCGCAGGCTTTGATAACACACAGACATGTTTCCTTTCTCACGCACACTGAAAGGTGTGTGTGTGTGTGTGTGTGCGTACATGGTGTTTGTCAGTGGTGGAGATAAAGAAGGATGTTGCCCATTGATTTCCATGGCAGCAGTGGAACAACCATGCCCTGACACTGATCCAATTGGAAAGCTGAACCACCCAGGTTCCACTTCATTGTCCTGACCTCTGACCTGTTCCTACCCCTTCTCAGAACAGGCCAGGCAGCGTCAGTCAATGTAGACCTACATAGGAACAAGACAATGTGGCTGAGTGACCATCAACTTAGCTCTGTCTATCTGTCCTCATCGTGACACTTTATTGGCATCCTAACTGTCATGTGTTGTCATAACGACCAATGGAAGCATTGTTGTTTTAACAGCAAAAACATGTCATTGAATTATCCCATGAATTCATCACTGTGTTGATTGAATTGCATGATAGATCCATTGATGAGGGAGTTCATGAAGACAATTGATTGACTCTTGACTTGTTGCTGTGTTGTTATTTGACAGTGCTAGTTTAGAGGTCAGGGGTCATGAACGTGGTCATATGAGCATGCAGCCTGAATTAAGGAACTGAAAAGCAAAAGTCCTTCCTCAACACACACACACACACACACACAGGAATGTCGTATTGCTTATCAGACATGTGTTTTGTTGTACATTCTGAAATCCTTTGTTTACTTATGTGAGTGACCTTTTTTTTATTGTACACAGATTATGTAGATTATGGAATTCATTTTGATTATGCAGATGAGCATAACTATGATGCTTTAATCCCTTCAAATATGATGGTTAAATAGTTATGTGTCTAATCCCATGTCCTCATGAGCTGCTGAGATATTTTTTATATTACGTTGCGTTTAAATGAAATAACTTCATTCAGAGAGGGGGAGAGAGATCTTGATTGCCTGCTATGTGTGGTTGAGTGATGGCTAAGTGTCAGGCTGCCAGTAGTTTAAGTGCACGACTTCCTCTCATTCCCTTCCCATCATCGCCTCCGAATTTGAGGAACAAATCATTCATTTCGACCATTGTGAAGAAACTAAAAAAGAGAAAGGGAAAGGAAACACACATCTGAGAGTATAGTGGGACGAGGAGGTGGTGAGAAGAGATGAGGTGAATCGTTATGCAGCAAGATACACTTCCTGAATGAGCAAGAGCGGGATGTTTAGGGGTGTACAGGGAGAGAGTGTGTAGGGGTTTCAGTGAGGAGGGGGAGTGTTGTGAACACTGAGGGGGACTTATACTGCAGGAGCATTTTAAAGACGGTGTGGAGACCGAGCCTTTGTTGGTCCCAGTTACGTAACAATGACAACGCTAAGTAAAGACTAATAACAGCGTTCACACTCAGAAGGAGCGAGGGACATGGGGGGAAGAAGAGCAGAGAGGACGTGGAGACGTGGTAGAGGAGAGAGATGGGGATGCACATGTATGGAGGAGTGATGGCAGAAGACGCAATATAAAAGTCGTGGGATACAGAGAGAGTTGGAGAGAGTGAGTACGGGAGGTGAATTGAGGAGAGGTGAAGCGTGTATGCACGAGGGGTGTGAATGAGATGGATTGTAAAATGGCATTAATCCAGTCCTCTGCTGTCCTTCCCCCTGGCTACAGATCCAGATAGCAGGTCCCAATCTCATTATCTGTCTACGTGCAGAACACACACACACACACACACCAAGATTAACACCAGATCAGACTGACACAGACTGGGACTAACTGAATCGTCAGTATGAAGAGCATACACCGTAACACGCTGAATTGACTTTTACAACTGCTTAAGGTCTTAGCCTTTGTTTCTGGATCTCAATCATTTGTCCTAGTGACTAAATTAATTAATAAATACAGGTGAATCGATTTCAATTAGATTAGAAGAGTCAGTAGAGAGAGACTCTTTGTATGTGTAATAAACCACTGCAAGTCAGCTCTAGGTCCACATACAGAAGGAATTCGACTCCCTTAGATTCCCACTAGACTGCCTGGGACTCTTTGAGAGATGCGTAAAAGGGTCTGTTCAGTTCATTAACGACTCCAAAGGAACTCCATCCCAGAGAGTGTGTAGGAGCTGCAGCCTCTGCAGTCTGCTGGGGGAAACAATTGGTAGCATTCATGGCCATGTCTACTGACACACAAAGCTCTCATAGATAAACCCATCGCTCTCTCTATCTGCCCCCGGATCCACCCCACCACCACCACCACCACCCCCTTTTATGGGCAGAATGAAGATATTTCTAGTCCATCTAGTCTGATGAGCTAGCTGATCCATTGATGAGTGCCAATTGGGTTTATGTGACAGTTGCTGTCACTAGGCCATTCTCTGCTATACCAGGCAGGATGTACTGAAGTAAGATCATTTTTATTTGCCAATTATGTGCCACTGACTGTCTAACCAGGTGATCCCCAGGCCAGACAACACATCCTCTACCCAGTTCCACAACACTCTGCCTGGGTCTCCATGGAGAAGCTCTGCCTGGTCCTCCATGGAGAAGCTCTGCCTGGGTCTCCATGGAGAAGCTCTGCCTGGGTCTCCATGGAGAAGCTCTGCCTGGGTCTCCATGGAGAAGCTCTGCCTGGGTCTCCATGGAGAAGCTCTTCCTGGGTCTCCACGGAGAAGCTCTGCCTGGGTCTCCACGGAGAAGCTCTGCCTGGGTCTCCACGGAGAAGCTCTGCCTGGGTCTCCACGGAGAAGCTCTGCCTGGGTCTCCACGGAGAAGCTCTGCCTGGGTCTCCACGGAGAAGCTCTGCCTGGGTCTCCACGGAGAAGCTCTGCCTGGGCCTCCACGGAGAAGCTCTGCCTGGGCCTCCACGGAGAAGCTCTGCCTGGGCCCTTGTATCAGAACCAGAGGGGGTAGAGGACAAATAATAGTTCAACACCATGTCTCCTCTCTCTGGTAGGGTTTGACAAAGCCCCCTCAAGGGTTTCTCATTGTCCCTATGGTGCCCCAACACAGCAGCCTGGCTCTCAACGGGACTGTGTGGGGCAAACACGTGAGACTG